>NC_090324.1:10130032-10434075 GCF_040869045.1 Eurosta solidaginis
GATCCCAGCGACTTCGAAGCACTAACTCCAGGTCACTTCATAACTGGCAGCGCTTTAAAGTCTCTACCTGAACGAATGGTAGTGGATAAGCTTAACAATTGGGACAGATGGAACCAAATAACTGCTTTAAAACAAATATTTTGGAAA
Organism: Eurosta solidaginis; assembly: GCF_040869045.1. Lineage (NCBI taxonomy): Eukaryota > Metazoa > Arthropoda > Insecta > Diptera > Tephritidae > Eurosta > Eurosta solidaginis. The sequence goes on from NC_090324.1 coordinate 10,130,180, forward strand.
CGATGGTCGCATGAGTATATAAGCGAACTTCAATCACGAACGAAATGGTACACTGAAAATGAGAACATCGCTAAAGACACAATTGTTCTAATACATGAGGATAATGTACCCCCGCAACGATGGCTGATAGGTCGTGTTATAGACTCAATACCAGGAAGGGATGGGCGAGTTAGAGTGGTAAATCTACGCACTCCGAAAGGAACATGTCGTCGCCCAATTCACAAGATCGCAATACTACCGATTTGAAAGTCCGTTCAACGGGGCCGGGATGTTGGGTCATTGGTTGGGACACCCTGCCCAACTAACAGCTGTCGTGGTTCAATAGCCTATTTAAATTCATTTGCTTATACTTCCTATCATTTACTTGCTTTAAAATGTACCTAACTGTCGCATTCCAATGTCTAGTTTAGGAGCCTGAACAATCATACAAACATATCTGTACTTATGTATTACTAAACAACTCGATGCTCCCACTCAACATCATATGTATACACACACGCTTGTATGCTTACATATTTACATGCGTCAGAACAATAGCAAGAGTTGTCACCCATTTGCATCTTCTCTCGCTAGTGCATGGCTATGTATATACAAGCATACAAACGTGTATACTTTTATGCCTTACTTGAATTGTTATACCTCTGTTGAATTATGAAAATTATTAAATAGTTAGTCTAATGTTGACCACCAAGACGTGACGTTTCATTTACGCGGAATTTATTTATTTTTGCCTGTTAATTGCACAGCCCATTTATTTCTTCCTCGTTGTTTTTTTTTTTTTTTGGAATAGTTTTACGGTCAAAGAAAACGCTTTTCGACCCCACAAAATCAAAGAAATTTTATTAAAATTGCAATTTACCCCTTATTTTCACTGGAACAGGAAAGTAACCACAGAAGGTTCAAAATTGCTTGGTGGACTAAGATAGCTCAAGGCATAATGATAGCGATAACTGGTTATGAATTTGGCAAAGAAAATACTGAGAAAAATCCTGCAAATAAAATAATCACATATGAACGAAAACTGAGTGTAGAAAATAAAGAAGAAAACCCAGATAAATGGTTAACTATATTTGCATGCGTAATTACATTCTTGATTGTCACACTTGCAATTTTAATAAAAAATTGCATTAAAAGTAAATTGAGACAATCAAATAATGTACAACAACGCATTTAAATAAAATGAGTAAATGGCAAGAAATTCATAACAAATTATCTGAAGAAAAAACGAAAGCGGAAAAAGCATACGATATAGCCAGAAAATATAGTTAAACATTTAAACACGATCGTAGAAGCCCTAAATAATATAGGACAGATAATCAATACAGTAAATAATATACTCACTAAAGAACACCAAGCAGAAGCTTACTAATTCTTTTCCCACGTACGCGACATATTAGTATCCTCTTTAGCAAGATACAACATAGAAATATCGATACCAACTACAGTAGGGGAAAATCTTCAAATTGATTTTAATGCCGTTCTAACCGAACGAAACCGCACCCCTTCACCAGCATTGAGTCAAACCTGGAAGACCAGAAAACACTACATACCCCACTCATAAAAATCACAATGGCACAAACAGCTGTAGAATTCATCAAAACTGCCTCATCGTTGCTACCAGAATTTGATGGCAAGCCTGAAAATTTGCACAGTTTCTTAGATGCCCTTGATATTCTCGACCAAATCAAGGATAATCATGAAGCCTTAGCTATAACCATGATAAAGACCAAGCTTAAAGGTACTGCAAGAAACTTTATTTGCAACGAAACTACCATCTCACAAATAAAATCAAAATTGAGAACGGCAATAAAAGGCGAGTCAGTGGAGGTTTTGACAGCAAAACTCCTAAATATCCAACAGCGCAGCAAAACTGCAAATCAGTACACAGCAGAAATAGAAAAAATAACTAGGTCCCTGGAGGGAGCATATATCTCGGATGGCTTAAATCCAGACTTGGCAACCAGATATGCAACCCAAGCAGCAGTCAAAGCGATGTGTAAGAACTGCTCTAATGAGAAAGTAAAAATGATTATGCAGGCAGGAACGTTCACAGCAATGAATGATGCGATTTCAAAATTTACAAATAGCTGTACCGAAATAACGGGTAGCTCAAATACAATCTTAAATATACGGAACAATATCAATACCGGAGTAATTTCCGTGGAGGTTACCGAAGTAACAACTATGGGAATTACCGAGGTAGAAGATTTGGGCCGCAACAGAGATACAATAACAACCTTGGAACAAACAGCAATAATAGTAATAATTCCCGACGAAGGTCACAAACCCAAAACAATAACAGACCTTACAATCAGACTCGCAGCGTGCGAAGTTTAAATCAGCAGGAAAACCAGGAAACTCCACTTCAAGATCAATAAATAGAAAAATATATGTACTAAACCTACATTTAAACAGTTATATATCTACAAGAACATCATTAAATAACTCAATTTCCAATTTTTTAGTAGATACAGGAGTAGATATCTCAATTATTAAAAAGAATCAAATAGATAATCATGCAAAAATAAATACCTCACAAATAATAGAGTTAAAGGGCATAGGTCAAGGTATAACCAACACAAGAGGCACAATAATAGCGGATTTAAAAGGTGATGACCTTCTAATTTATCATAAATTTCACGTTGTAGCAGACGACTTCCCAATACCATGCGATGGAATCATAGGATTAGACTTTATTAAAAAATATAATTTCATTTTAGACTATGGAAAAACTAATCCTAAGACCATACGATTTTCCCCAATCCATCACAATGTATCTAACAAATTACCTGACCGCCAACACAATTACAATCCCTGCTAGATCTGAAGTCATTAGACAGGTAACAGTAAACACTGATAATAAAACAATCTTCATACCCCACCAAGAACTCGCGGAAGGCATTTTTGTAGCAAACACAATCACAAACAAAGATCAAACTTTTGTCAGAATAATTAACACCACACATAAAAACACAACTATTCAAAATTACAAAATACACAATGAAAACTTAGATGACTATAATTTAATTAAAACAAACACACACAATAAACAGAGTAATGACACAGAAAAATTAAAAAGATTAACCAAAAATTTCCCAAAATTTGTCAACTCACAATTAACTTCATTATGCACAGAATTCATAGATATTTTTGCACTAGAAACAGAACTAATTTCCACTAATAATTTTTACAAACAAAAACTACACATGAAAGACGACACACCAGTCTACATAAAAAACCATAGATTGCCCGAGACACAAAAAGAGGAAATAGGTAAGCAGGTTAATAAATTGATCGAAGACGACATTATAGAACCTTCAATATCAGAGTATAACAGTCCAATTTTACTGGTACCCAAAAAATCACTACCAGGTAATACAGAAAAAAGAGGGAGACTGGTAGTTGACTACCGACAAGTAAACAAAAAACTAGCAGCGGACAAATTCCCACTTCCAAGAATCGATGATATTCTAGACCAACTTGGAAGAGCAAAATATTTTATTATTACACCCAGATTCGAGAGATATAACCTCATTCACAGCGGAAAATGGCACATATAGATTCAAAAGACTACCTTATGGATTAAAAGTAGCACCAAACTCGTTCCAAAGAATGATGAAATTGGCATTCGCAGGCCTCAAACCATTTCAAGCATTTCTATATATGGATGATTTAGTCGTACTAGGAGGGTGTTCAGAAAAACACATGCTGAAAAATTTAACAGATGTTTTCTCCACGTGTAGGAATTACAACTTAAAATTACATCCAGATAAATGTCTATTCTTCAGCCAAGAAGTAACTTATTTAGGACATAAATGCACAAGCAAGGGAATACTACCCGACCCAAGCAAGTTTGAAACATTTCAAAACTACCCAACACCAAAAACAGCAGATGAAGTCAAAAGATTCGTAGCGTTCTGCAATTATTACAGAAGGTTTGTACCGAATTTCGCGGAATACTCAAGAAAACTAACTCGGCTTTGTAAAAAGAATGTCTCCTTCGACTGGACACAAGAATGTCAAAAAGCTTTTGTTTACTGAAAGGAAGCATTAATTAGTCCAAAACTTTTGCAATACTCCGACTTCAATAAAGAATTCTGCATAACAACAGACGCTAGCGGGTATGCTTGCGGAGCAGTCCTTAGCCAAGAATACGATGGCAAACAGTTACCAATTGCCTACGCCTCTAGATCCTTCACAAAAGGTGAAACTCACAAAGCTACAATAGAAAAAGAACTAGCAGCAAACCATTGGGCCATAATCTTCTTCAGACCATACGTCTATGGAAGAAAATTCCTAATTAAGACCGACCATCGCCCTTTAACACACCTTTTCTCAATGAACAGTCCTTCATCTAAGTTAACACGAGTAAGACTCGATTTAGAAGAATACGATTTTGAAGTGGGGTACATTGCCGGAAAAGAAAATCATGTAGCGGACGCATTGTCTCGCATTAACATAACAAATTTAAAAGCAATGTCAGTGGAAGCATGCAAAATAATGAAAGTTTCAACTAGATCAGCAGCTAAAAATATAAAAAATAACATTAAAATTAAAGAAATTCACACAGAGAACCCCAAAACATATGAAGCGCTAAATAAATTTGAAGTAAAAAGACTAGTTGAGCTCCTTCGATATTCTATTTCAAAAAAGGAAAGAAAATTTTTGAGAGAAGGCTTTTGATATAGTACAGATCGATACGGTCGGACCATTACCGAGATCAATAAACGGCACCGAATACGCAGTTACCATCTTAAGCGATCTCACCAAATATTTGGTAGCAATTCCAGTTCCGAGCAAACACGCAATAACAGTTGCTAAAGCGGTAGTTGGGCACTTCATTCTGATTTATGGTTGCATGAAAACAATCCTAACAGACATGGGAACCGAATACAAAATTGCTTATTCGAAGAACTATGCAAACTGTTAAAAATTTAGCATAAAACCTCAACACCATACCATCATCAAACTTTGGGCACTGTAGAACGTAGTCATAGGACGTTTAACGAATATGTACGTTCATACATATCCAGTGATAAAGATGATTGGGACGAATACCTCAGGTATTTCACGTACTGCTACAACACGACCCCATCGACCGTACACGGGTACTGCCCTTACGAGCTTATATTTGCAAAAAATCCCCCGACGTAGGAATTCTAAAACGAGAGGAAAATAAGCCCAGTATACAATCACGAGGCATATGACAAGGAAATTAAATATAGACTTCAAATAGCACAACAAAGAGCTAGGAAATTAATAAACGAAGTCAAAGGAAAACAAAAAGCTAATTACGATAAAAGTAGCACCGGTAAGGAAATAAAATTAGGTGATCTTGTATTAGTTAGAGAAGAAGCTAGGCATAAGCTAGACAGTAAATATAAAGGACGGTATAAGGTAAAGAAAATTGACGAAAATAACAATTTTACTTTAATACCATATAGAGAAGAAACTAGTAATAGAAGCAATAAAGATAAAGAATTAGTAGTCCATAATAATAGGCTTAAACACATCTAAGATATCTCTTGGAAATAATCTAAAAATAAATATTTCAATTTACTCAGTTATTTAAAAATAATTTGTATTTAAGCAATTGAAAACAAAATTTTTTTTTCTCAGCTTCATATTTGTATATAAATATTAGAAAATAATTTCTATAAGACAAGCGGATTTTAAGTGGGTGCACACATTTAAAGCCGACTGTGTAATAAGTAAAATAAGTAAATAAGTAAAAAACCACTTAATACAAAACATTTCTCATAATCACAAATGTACATATATATATATATACTTCAAAAAAAGCACAAACAAAAGAACAATAGAAAAAAGATTTGTCACACATAATCGTAAGCACACAACCACAAAAAAAAAAACAAAAATTTTGCACAAAGAAAAAAAATGTAGTCAAAATTACTCATTAAAGTAAATATACGAAAACAGAAAAAAAGCAAAAGTCAGCTTATTATGAAAAAGCGAAAATCACATAACGGACACTGTATGTAAAGCAAATGCAAGCGAATAAAAACAACAAGAAAGCACATAAGCAAAAAGTTCACTGCTTATAGTATAAAGTTACCATTATGACATAAATTACAACTAAAATTCAAAATTTTTTATTTGGTAACACCAAGCAAGTTGACTGGGTCATTCAACGAAAAATGAAACAACACGGCACACTTATCACAGTGACATTGGAGTGACCGTCTATAATTAAGCATAAAATTATATACGCTCACTTAAAAGGCCGATGGTGTAGTATCGCGTGGAATTCACCCCATTTCAAACACGCTTAACATTACAAACGCTCGTTCATTGACCCAGGTAACTACCATAAGTTCATTCGCTTTCACTAAGTCACCTAATGCATTAATGCGTCATACCAAACTGCTCAAGCGGGAATCATATTGACAATATGTAGGTCAATAATTTGCTGACAAGCATTCCTCACTATTGAGTCATGCACCTTTAGTATGTAAATATTAATGCAAGTATGTATATATGCATAGGTTAAGAACTCCTGTATAAATAGTAATGAATTTCGCCAATAAAGAATAATTGCGATCCAAAAGAAATTCATTTAGCCATGTCCGCCCGTCCGTCCGTCTGCCGGAAACACGATAATTTGAGTAAGTTTTGAGGTATCTTGATGAAATTTGGTATGTAGTTCTGTATGTTCCTGGGCACTCATCTCAGATCTCTATTTAAAATGAACGAAATCGGACTATAACCACGCCCACTTTTTCGATATCGAAAATTTCGAAAAACGGAAAAAGTGCGATAATTCATTACCACAGACGTATAAAGCGATGCAACTTGGTAGATGGGTTGACCTTATGACGAAGAGTAGAATATTAGTAAAATTTTGGATAATGGGAGTGTCACCGCCCACTTTTAAAAGAAGGTAATTTAAAACTTTTGCAAGCTGTAATTTAGCAGTCGTTGAAGATATCATGATGAAATTTGGCAGGAACATTACCCCTATTACCATATGTGTGCTAAATAAAAAATAGCAAAATCGGATAACGAACACGCCCACTTTAAAAAAAAATTTTAAAAGTCAAATTTTAACAAAAGATTTAATATCTTTACAGTATATAAGTAAATTATGTTGACATTCAACTCCAGTAATGATATTACTTACTTACTTAATTGGCGCTTAACCGCCTAACGGTTATGGCCGTCCAACAAGACGCGCCAGTCGCTCCTTCGCTCCGCCAACCGGCGCCAATTGGTCACACCAAGGGAGTTTAAATCGTTTTCCACCTGGTCCTTCCAACGGAGTGGGGTCCGCCCTCTACCTCTGCTTCCATAGGGGAGTTCCGATAGAAACACTTTCTTGGCCGGAGCGTCAGCGCTGCGTTTTAATTCGCTGGACTATGTTGATGTCTGCGTATAGCTCGTACAGCTCATCATTAAATCTTCTTCGGTACTCGCCATCGCCAACGCGTAGAGGTCCATAAATCTTTCGAAGAACTTTTCTCTCGAACACTCCCAAAGCCGCTTCATCTGCTGTTGTCATGGTCCATGCTTCTGCCCCATATAGCAGGACGGGTACGATAAGTGACTTGTAGAGTATGATTTTCGTTCGCCGAGAGAGGACTTTACTTTTCAATTGCCTACCTAGTCCAAAGTAGCATTTATTGGCAAGATTGATTCTTCGCTGGATTTCAGTGCTGATGTTGTTGCTAGTGTTGATGCTGGTTCCCAAATAAACGAAGTCTTTTACTATTTCGAAATTATGGCTGCCAACAGTAGCGTGGTTGCCAAGGCGCGTATGCGCTGACTCTTTGCTGCATGACAGCACGTACTTCGTTTTGTCCTCATTCACCATCAAACCCATCTTTACCGCTTCTTTTTCTAGTTTGCAGTAAGCAGAACTAACAGCGCGGGTGTTTAGGCCGATGATATCAATGTCATCAGCATATGCCAGTAATTGCACGCTTTTATAATACATTGTTCCAGTGCGGTTAAGTTATGCAGCTAGTATAATTTTCTCCAGCATCAAATTAAAGAAATCGCACGATAGGGGGTCACCCTGTCTGAAACCTCCTTTAGTTTCGAACGGTTCGGAGAGGTCCTTCACAATTCTGACTGAGCTGATAGTGTTGCTCAACGGCATTTTGCACAGCCGTATAAGTTTTGCGGGGAAACCAAGTTCAGACATAACGGCATATAGGTAGCTCCTTTTCGTGCTGTCGAAGGCGGCTTTAAAGTCGATGAAGAGGTGATGTGTGTCGATTCTCTTTTCACGTGGTTTTTCCAAGATTTGGCGCATTGTGAAAATCTGGTCGATGGTAGATTTACCAGGTCTGAAGCCGCACTGATAAGGTCCAATCAGCCGTTCACGGTGGGCTTCAATCTTTCGCACAATACATTTTAAAGGACCTTATATGCGATATTAAGAAGGCTGATTCCACGATAGTTGGTGCATTTTGCAGTATCCCCCTTCTTGTGGACTGGGCAAAGAACACTTAGATTCCAACCGTCGGGCATGCACTCGTCCGCCCATATTTTGCTAATAAGCTGCTGCATGCGCCTTACCAACTCCTCGCCGCCGTACTTGAATAGCTCTGCAGGCAATCCATCAGCGCCCACGGCCTTGTTGTTTTTCAATCTGGTTATTGCTATTCTAACTTCGTCATAATCGGGCGGGGGAACATATATTCCATCATCATCGATTGCGGGATCGGGTTCTTCATCTCTGCGCGGTGAATTTCTGCCTCCATTTAGGAGAGCAGAGAAGTATTCCCTCCATAATCTAAGCACTCTCTGGACATCAGTTACAAGGTCGCCGTTTTCATTTCTACAGAAGTTTGCCCCGGTCTTAAAACCTTCCGTCTGTCGCCGTATTATTTGGTAGAATTTTCGGGCGTTATTCCTGGTGGCTAGCAGCTCAAGCTCCTCGCTCTCACGCCTTTCTGCTTCTGCTTTTTTCTTCCTGAAAAGGCGTCTCGCTTCCCTTTTCAACTCACGATAGCGTTCACACACTCCTCTTGTCGCGCTCGCTTTTAACGTAGCACTGTAGGCAGCGTCTTTCCTTTCGGTTGCAACGCGGCATTCTTCATCGTACCAGTTGTTTTTTCGTGGCCGCCGGTAACCAATTTTTTCCTCGGCGGCAGTACGAAGTGCTTTGGAGATATGCTCCCACTGCTCCTGTATTCCTTCAGGATGAGTTGTGCTCTCAGAGAGCAGGTGTGAGAGTCGAGTTGCGAAATCATTGGCAGTCTGTTGTGATTGAAACTTTCGACGTCTAGCCTTCCTTGTGTTTTTTGTTCCTTGGTTTTAGCCGCGTCGAGGCGGGTGCGTATTGTGGCTGCAACAAGATAATGGTCCGAGTCGATGTTAGGTCCTCGTATCGTGCGCACATCTAAAACACTGGAGGCATGCCGTCCGTCTATCACAACGTGATCGATCTGATTGCGAGTATTTTGATCAGGAGACAGCCATGTAGCTTGATGTATCTTTTTATGCATGAACCTCGTGCTAGATATGACCATGTTTCGAGCACCGGCAAAGTCAATCAGCCTCAGTCCGTTAGGAGAAGTTTCATTGTGTAGGCTGAACTTTCCGACTGTAGGGCCAAAAACACCTTCTTTGCCCACCCTGGCGTTAAAGTCACCAAGCACGACTTTTATATCATGACGGGGGCAGCGCTCGTATGGGCGTTCTAATTGTTCATAAAAAGTGTCTTTCACCTCATCGTCTTTTTCCTCTGTCGGCGAATGGGCGCAGATGAATTATATATTAAAAAATTTGCTTTTATTCGTAATGATATGGTGCAACAAAATACAAAAATAAAAGAAAATTTCAAAATGGGCGTGGCTCCGCCCTTTTTCATTAAATTTGTCTAGAAATTTGGTAGGGGCATATATTCTATGACGATAACTGTTTTCTGTGAAAATGGGAGAAATCGGTTGAAGCCACGCCCAGTTTTATACACAGTCAACCGTTTGTCCTTCCGCTCAGTCGTTAACACGATAACTTGAGCAAAAATCGATATATCTTTAGTAAACTTAGTTCACGTACTTATCTGAACTCACTTTATCTTGGTATATAAAATGGCCGAAATCCGACTATGACCACGCCCACTTTTTCGATATCGAAAATTACGAAAACTGAAAAAAATGATATAATTCTATTCCAAATATGAAAAAATGGATGAAACATGGTAATTACTTACTTACTTAATTGGCGCTTAACCGTCTAAACGGTTATGGCCGTCCAACAAGGCGCGCCAGTCGCTCCTTCGCTCCGCCAACCGGCACCAATTGGTCACACCAAGGGAGTTTAAATCGTTTTCCACCTGGTCCTTCCAACGGAGTGGCGGCCGCCCTCTACTTCTGCTTCAATAGGCGGGTTCCGATAGAAACACTTTCTTGGCCGGAGCATCATCTTTAATTCGCATAACATGGCCTAGCCAGCGCAGCCGCTGCGTTTTAATTCGCTGGACTATGTTGATGTCTGCGTATAGCTCGTACAGCTCATCATTAAATCTTCTTCGGTACTCGCCATCGCCAACGCGTAGAGGTCCATAAATCTTTCGAAGAACTTTTCTCTCGAACACTCCCAAAGCCGCTTCATCTGCTGTTGTCATGGTCCATGCTTCTGCCCCTTAAAGCGGGACGGGTACGATAAGTGACTTGTAGAGTATGATTTTCGTTCGCCGAGAGAGGACTTTACTTTTCAATTGCCTACCTAGTCCAAAGTAGCATTTATTGGCAAGATTGATTCTTCGCTGGATTTCAGTGCTGATGTTGTTGCTAGTGTTGATGCAGGTTCCCAAATAAAAAAAAATCTTTTACTATTTCGAAATTATGGCTGCCAACAGTAGCGTGGTTGCCAAGGCGCATATGCGCTGACTCTTTGCTCGATGACAGCAGGTACTTCGATTTGTCCTCATTCACCATCAAACTCATCTTTACCGCTCCTTTTTCCAGTTTGGAGTAAGCAGAGCTAACAGCCAGCAAAGTGGTAATTTGATTGGTTTATTGACGCAAAATATAACTTTAGAAAAAAACTTTGTAAAATGGGTGTGACACCTACCATATTAAGTAAAAGAAAATGAAAAAGTTCTGCAGGGCGAAATCAAAAGCCCTTGGAGTCTTGGCAGGAATACTCTTCGTCGCATTACATATATAAATAAATTAATGGTACCCGACAAATGATGTTCTGGGTCATCCTGGTCCGCATTTTGGTCGAAAACGCCTTCACATATACAACTTAGGGCCACTCCCGTTTAAAACACTCATTAATACCTCTAATTTGATACCCATATCGTACAAACACATTATAGTCACCCCTGGTCCACCTTTATGGCGATATCTCGAAAATACGTCCACCTATAGAACTAGGGCCCACTCCCTTTTAAAATACTCATTAACAGCTTTCTTTTGATACCCATATCGTATACACGAATTCTAGAGTTACCCCTGGTCCACCTTTATGGCGATATCTCGAAGAGGCGTCCACCTATAGAACTAAGGCCCACTCCCTTTTAAAATTCTCATTAACGCCTTTCATTTGATTCCCATATCGTACAAACACATTCTAGAGCCACCCCTGGTCCACCTTTATGGCGATATCTCGAAAAGGCGTCCACCTATAGAACTAAGGCCGACTCCCTTTTAAAATACTCATTAGCACCTTTCATTTGATTCCCATATCTTACAAACACATTCTAGAGCCACCCATGGTCCACCTTTATGGCGATATCTCGAAAAGGCTTCCACCTATAGAACTAAGGACCACTTCCTTTTAAAATACTCATTAACACCTTTCATTTGATACCCATATCGTATAAACACATTCTAGAGTCACCCCTGGTCCACTTTTATTGCGATATCTCGAAGAGAGGTCCAACCATAGAACTAAGGCCCACTCCCTTTTAATTAACCATTAACACCTTTCATTTGATACCCATATCATACAAACGCATTCTAGAGTCACCCCTGGCCCACCTTTATGGCGATATCTCGAAAAGGCGTCCACCTATAGAACTATGGCCCACTCCCTTTTAAAATACTCGTCGGTAAATGTGAATAATAAACTTTGTTAAAGTCAGCAAAAAATGCTAAGTGTTTTATTGTTCTAAATCATACTAAAAAGTGGTATTCGAGCCGGATCAAGCGGGTTCCGGATCTAAGTATATTTAATTCAAATTGATTCACGAGGGAATCAGTAAATTTTGAACAATAAAATCGTACATAAATCTTTCTAAATTGTGAAAAAAATTAACGAGTTAGTGAGAAACCGCGGTTGGGCTAAAGCCTACATATCACGGGAGTATGATGTGTCTCAAAATATCGAACAACCAGTGAATGTTGAGCTTTCGTCAAACCGTTTGCAAAAGCTTGAATAAAATTTTAGTGAGTTAGCTGAGTTAAGTAAGCAGCTGTATGAATACCAAGACAGCGAAGGATTCGTTGGAGTAAAGGACATCTTCGATTACGAGGATAAGTACTTTACTGCTCACGAATTTTGTTTTCCACCGCACTAAAGGCTAATGTTCGAGAATTTCATGCGCGCTGAACGAGGATTCGGTCAATAAGTTGGCTGATCAACAAGCGAAATTTCTTGAACGCCTAACTGAAACCCAGAACATATCAAATATTCATTTATCTAAGATTCACCTATATAACTAAGACCAACTCCCTTTTAAAATACTCATTAACACCTTTCATTTGATTCCCATATCGTACAAACACATTCTAGAGCCACCCCTGGTCCACCTTTATGGCGATATCTCTAAAAGGCGTCCACCTATAGAACTAAGGCCCACTCCCTTTTAAAAAATTCATTAACACCTCTCATTTGATACCCATATCGTATAAACACATTCTAGAGTCACCCCTGGTCCACCTTTATGGCGATATCTCGAAGAGGGGTCCAACCATAGAACTAAGGCCCACTCCCTTTTAAATAATCATTAAAACCTTTCATTTGATACCCGTATCATACAAACGCATTCTAGAGTCACCCCTGGTCCACCTTTATGGCGATATCTCGAAAAGGCGTCCACCTATAGAAATATGGCCCACTCCCTTTTAATATACTCTTTAATACCTTCCATGTTATACCCATGGCATACAAACACATTCCAGGCTTACCCTAGGTTCATTTTCCTACATGGTGATTTTCCCTTATTTTGTCTCCAAAGCTCTCAGCTGAGTATGTAATGTTCGGTTACACCCGAACTTAGCCTTCCTTACTTGTTTGCTTTTACAGTCCACCTATTGTTTACTCTATATTTTAATGCACATCTATGTACTTATTTAGTTTTTTTTTTATTTATGTACTTATGCCTTTTTGATAATTTCTACAAATAAAATACAGTTAGTCTACTTTAGCGCTCATTCGATATCGTCGCGACATTGCCGTCGGTAAATGTGAATAATAAACTTTGCTAAAGTCAGCAAAAAATGCTAAGTGTTTTATGGTTCTAAATCATACTAAAAAGTGGTCCTTCGAGCCGGATCAAGCGGTTTCCGGTTCTAAGTCTACTTAATTCAAATTGATTCACGAGGGAATCAGTAAATTTTGAACAATAAAATCGTACATAAATCTTTCTAAATTGTGAAAAAAATTAACGAGTTAGTGAGAAACCGCGGTTGGGCTAAAGCCTACATATTACGGGCGTATGATGTGTCTCAAAATATCAAACAACCAGTGAATGTTGAGCTTTCGTCAAACCGTTTGCAAAAGCTTGAATAAAATTTTAGTGAGTTAGCTGAGTTAAGTAAGCAGCTGTATGAATACCAAGACAGCGAAGGATTCGTTGGAGTAGAGGACATCTTCGATTACGAGGATAAGTACATTACTGCTCACGAATTTTGTTTTCCACCGCACTAAAGGCTAATGTTCGAGAATTTCATGCGCGCTGAACGAGGATTCGGTCAATAAGTTGGCTGATCAACAAGCGAAATTTCTTGAACGCCTAACTGAAACCCAGAACATATCAAATATTCATTTATCTAAGATTCACCTATATAAGTAAGGCCCACTCCCTTTTAAAATACTCATTAACACCTTTCATTTGATTCCCATATCGTACAAACACATTCTAGAGCCACCCATGGTCCACCTTTATGGCGATATCTCGAAAAGGCGTCCACCTATATAACTAAGGCCCACTCCCTTTTAAAAAATTCATTAACACCTTTCATTTGATACCCACATCGTATAAACACATTCTAGAGTCACCCCTGGTCCACCTTTATGGCGATATCTCGAAGAGGGGTCCAACCATAGAACTAAGGCCCACTCCCTTTTAAATAATCATTAAAACCTTTCATTTGATACCCATATCATACAAACGCATTCTAGAGTCACCCCTGGTCCACCTTTATGGCGATATCTCGAAAAGGCGTCCACCTATAGACATATGGCTCACTCCCTTTTAATATACTCTTTAACACCTTCCATGTTATACCCATGGCATACAAACACATTCCAGGGTTACCCTAGGTTCATTTTCCTACATGGTGATTTTCCCTTATTTTGTCTCCAAAGCTCTCAGGTGAGTATGTAATGTTCGGTTACACCCGAACTTAGCCTTCCTTACTTGTTTGCGTTTACAGTCCACCTATTGTTTACTCTATATTTTAATGCACATCTATGTACTTATTTAGTTTTTTTATTTTTTATTTATGTACTTATGCCTTTTTGATAATTTCTACAAATAAAATACAGTTAGTCTACTTTAGCGCTCATTCGATATCGTCGCGACATTGCCGTCGGTAAATGTGAATAATAAACTTTGTTAAAGTCAGCAAAAAATGCTAAGTGTTTTATTGTTCTAAATCATACTAAAAAGTGGTCCTTCGAGCCGGATCAAGCGGGTTCCGGTTCTAAGTCTATTTAATTCAAATTGATTCACGAGGGAATCAGTAAATTTTGAACAATAAAATCGTACATAAAGCTTTCTAAATTGTGAAAAAAAATTAACGAGTTAGTGAGAAACCGCGGTTGGGCTAAAGCCTACATATCACGGGCGTATGATGTGTCTCAAAATATCGAACAACCAGTGAATGTTGAGCTTTCGTCAAACCGTTTGCAAAAGCTTGAATAAAATTTTAGTGAGTTAGCTGAGTTAAGTAAGCAGCTGTATGAATACCAAGACAGCGAAGGATTCGTTGGAGTAGAGGACATCTTCGATTACGAGGATAAGTACTTTACTGCTCACGAATTTTGTTTTCCACCGCACTAAAGGCTAATGTTCGAGAATTCCATGCGCGCTGAACGAGGATTCGGTCAATAAGTTGACTGATCAACAAGCGAAATTTCTTGAACGCCTAACTGAAACCCAAAACATATCAAATATTCATTTATCTAAGATTCACCTATATAACCAAGGCCCACTCCCTTTTAAAATACTCATTAACACCTTTCATTTGATTCCCATATCGTACAAACACATTCTAGAGCCACCCCTGGTCCACCTTTATGGCGATATCTCGAAAAGGCGTCCACCTATAGAACTAAGGCCCACTCCCTTTTAAAAAATTCATTAACACCTTTCATTTGATACCCATATCGTATAAACACAT
This sequence comes from Eurosta solidaginis, assembly GCF_040869045.1. NCBI lineage: Eukaryota > Metazoa > Arthropoda > Insecta > Diptera > Tephritidae > Eurosta > Eurosta solidaginis. The sequence continues at coordinate 10,145,725 of NC_090324.1, forward strand.
TCTAGAGTCACCCCTGGTCCACCTTTATGGCGATATCTCGAAGAGGGGTCCAACCATAGAACTAAGGCCCACTCCCTTTTAAATAATCATTAAAACCTTTCATTTGATACCCATATCATACAAACGCATTCTAGAGTCACCCCTGGTCCACCTTTATGGCGATATCTCGAAAAGGCGTCCGCCTACAGAACTATGGCCTACTCCCTTTTAATATACTCTTTAATACCTTCCATGTCATACCCATGGCATACAAACACATTCCAGGGTTACCCTAGGTTCATTTTCCTACATGGTGATTTTCCCTTATTTTGTCTCCAAAGCTCTCAGCTGAGTATGTAATGTTCGGTTACACCCGAACTAAGCCTTCCTTACTTGTTTGCTTTTACAGTCCACCTATTGTTTACTCTATATTTTAATGCACATCTATGTACTTATTTAGTTTTTTTTTTATTTATGTACTTATGCCTTTTTGATAATTTCTACAAATAAAATACAGTTAGTCTACTTTAGCGCTCATTCGATATCGTCGCGACATTGCCGTCGGTAAATGTGAATAATAAACTTTGTTAAAGTCAGCAAAATATGCTAAGTGTTTTATTGTTCTAAATCATACTAAAAAGTGGTCCTTCGAGCCGGATCAAGCGGGTTCCGGTTCTAAGTCCATTTAATTCAAATTGATTCACGAGGGAATCAGTAAATTTTGAACAATAAAATCGTACATAAATCTTTCTAAATTGTGAAAAAAAATTAACGAGTTAGTGAGAAACCGCGGTTGGGCTAAAGCCTACATATCACGGGCATATGATGTGTCTCATATTATCGAAGAACCAGTGAATGTTGAGCTTTCGTCAAACCGTTTGCAACAGCTTGAGTAAAATTTTAGTGAGTTAGCTGAGTTAGGTAAGCAGCTGTATGAATACCAAGACAGCGAAGGATTCGTTGGAGTAGAGGACATCTTGGTTTACGAGGATAAGTACTTTACTGCTCACGAATTTTGTTTTCCACCGCACTAAAGGCTAATGTTCGGTAATTACCATGCGTTCAACTTCGTTCTGAATACTGTAACAGGTTAAACTCTTACCTATCCAGAATCAACCGCGACATACAAAATGCATGCCCCGCTTGCAATGTGTCCCCACATGACACCAACCATCTCTTTAATTGTAATGTGGAACCAACGCCTCTAACACCCCTTTCCTTATGGCCCACCCCTGTTGAAACGGCAAGTTTCCTTGGACTCACGTTAGAGGATATTGATGACAATTTGTGATCGGTCGCGGCTGTTACGTGGGGCGTAGCATTGCTACAACAACAACAACAACAGAATTACCATGCGCGCTGAACGAGGATTCGGTCAATAAGTTGGCTGATCAACAAGCGACATTTCTTGAACGCCTAACTGAAACCCAGAACATATCAAATATTCATTTACCTAAGATTCAAGTTCCTACTTTTTCCGGCAACTCAAGATTGGCCCTTTTTTAAGGATTTATTTACTGGTGCCATCGATCAAAAGACTAATTTAAGAGCTACACAAAAATTTCATTATTTGAAGTCCTACCTTTCGGGAGAAACCTTACAATTGGTAAAACATTTGGCTCTCACAGGCAGTAATTACGTGGAAGCATGGGATCGCCTGGCTAACGGTATGAACGTAAACCGTTGATCGTCCGATCCTTTGTGCAATCGTTTTTATCCCTTCCCACTTGTCACACGGCTAATGCACATACTTTGAGCGATGCCATGACAGAACGAACATTCGAGTTATTACAGTTTTTAGTTCGCCGATGTGATGCTTTGGAAGCATGCCAATCTTCTGCACACTCAACAGCTCGACGGTTGTAATGAACCAAGGTGAAAGTGGGCCTCGGTGAGTCTCCGCCAATATAGCTCCTCAGAAACTCAACCATGAACCAGGACACCGACTAATCAACAACTTAGTTCTCCGAGTACGTATAGGGTTTAACCCGCTCCGGGTACTCTGTTTGCTACTACCAGCTAGTCTTCAGCGAATGAGGGTGGGAACTTGCTCCTACACTGACTTTTTCTCGGCTTCACATAAAAATTTCAAACAGAGATTTGAAAAAATTTATTTGTGGCCAGCAAGGGTTACACCTGCTAACAATTAAATTTGCCTGATCCTTACCAAATCCTACAAACTCCAAGTTGAAACCTGCTTACCTCCTTTGTCATACCAATAGCCTGGTTAAACTCTTCCGGCCGCTCTGTGGAAGGCTGAAGTTGTTGTTGCCATTCCGCCATAACCCACCCAACCTGCTAAAAGAAATCATATACGTTTGCTCTTTTAGCCCAAAAGAATACCTACCATTGCCTCAGCTAGCAACTATAGAAAAACATTTACACCATCATATACATATTAAATTTTTCAACTTAACTTTATTACAAAACTGATGTTATTTCCGTTCCCTGATTTCATTCTCCACAACTTACTACTCAATATACACCTACATAGCTACGTAACCTAATAGTTCATGTTAGTGTGTGTCATCATACCGATTTTGAAACAATATGGTCTCAGCAAACTTACAGCAAAATAGCCAAATCAAAAAATATGTACAATATCAAACAACTTCTTAATATATGTATACATATGAGTGTCTGAATTAAACATTCTCTGTTTAAATTTATAACAGCTTGCAATCCCTTTCTCTGAATTTAACATACATATTTCTGTTCTCATTCCATCTATGAACAATGCTGGTTCGAGAGACTCTCAATATCGCCAAATATTTTACTAAACGCTCTCTATTAAAATTCATACATACTAGAGTATTAATGTAAATCAATTGTAACATTCCTTTTTCAATTGTAACATTCCTCGTATCTACAATATATCAAGAATAGCATAATCTCTCTCTGTTAATCTCTATATATACAAAAGAATTTATGTAAACCTAACAGCTAACATTCCTTTTCCCATTTATAACATTTCTCGTATCTACAATATATTAAGAGTAGCATAGTCTCTCTCTATTTAATTTCAAGTTCACAAAATTTATGCTACAGTGTGGTAATTACACATACATACTAATGCAAAATTTAAAAGGTTGTCGCTGAGAGAGTGAGCGAGTGAGCGAGATCAATTACGCAGATTTATTCTCTACGGCTAATAATCTCCGAGTTCTATTGCAAAGCTCTCGTTTACTCACTATATGGTAATTGAAACGTTTAGTGCTTGAAACGAGCAAGCAAAAACAAAAGTCACTGTTAACAGCTGAAGTTAAAGCTAAGGCCTTTTCATATTAAGAAAATAAACGAATACGTAAAGATAAAAGGCATATGTTATCGTAGCATACAAACTGGCCACACATTTAATGGCTATGTTGCCACAGGCCTTATTCGATTGGATAGGATCCAGTTTATTAAATAATTTAATTTGGGACACAAATTACATTATTTAGTAAACTCTTCCATATAGACTTTTTCCTTTTGTTTTGTTCTAAGTGCCTTTTTAAGCGGTAGGTGTAAATAAAGAAATATTCACATATGCACATGTATGGTAATCAAATGACTTACCCATTTATCCTCCTTCCACTGGCCAGTTGATGGGGATGATGGCAGCTAGGCATCAGCTAATAAAACTGAAAAAAATATAGGAAATCACTTTCACCATTCACCACTTCCGTCCATCGAAATTAGTTTAGTTTTTTTTTTTCAGACCTTTCGATTGCCAAGCGCAAATTTTACTACCATTTTTCCTATTTTCCACTCACCCACTCTAACAGTTGATCTTTCCTCTTTCATCTACTAATTTCGAATTTATAATTAATTAAATTTATAATTTAATATTAGTTTTGGCTATCAAAAAAAAATTTTTTTTATTTTATTTTATTTTTTCAATACCACTTCTATAAGCTACGCATATTTAAACTAAATAAACTACTTCGCCCCGGTCCACTCGTTTCCGGCTCCTGCTACTGCTTCCAGCATTTTTATTTCCTTAAATTTACGGCTTCCGCATTTCAGTTAGTGTCGCAATACACTACTCCTGAAGGGATTTATATGGACTTTTTTAAGGGCGCTATTTCGTTGCGAATTTCACCCTCCTTTATCAAACAAACTTCACTTTGGTGATTTTGCACGTCCTGTGGAAGGTGCATGCTCATTTTTAAAATTATTGGGTTTAGTCCCTTTTTGTTTTTTTTTCTGAAGCTAACCCACTTATACAAAATTCTTTCAATTCCTTTTTTCCCAAGTTATTGGCTTCTGTATATTTCTCCAATGTCTTTACATTTCATCGAAAAAATTTTGCAATACAATGTTATTTTATTTTATTTTTTTATACAAATTCACAACCGGATTTGTCTTGATGTGCGTACGACATGTTCAGATTTTAATCTTGTGGTTTTTCAAAACTTTCTCAAGTTTAGTTTTCTTTTCACTTCTACAAAATTCGTTCAATTTATTTTTTTCCCCCAATTTATTGGTTTCAGTGCATTTTCTCCAATGCCAACCAATTATTTTTCTTTACATTTCTTCAAAAAAAATGCAATAAAAATGTTTTTTGTTTTTTTTTTTCATAAAAATTCATCACCGAACCTTTCTTGATTTGGGTAAAACTGTTCAGATTTTAATTTTGTTGCTTTCAAAACTTTTCAAATTTAGTTTTTTTTTTTCTTTTCACTTCTACAAACTTCTTTCAAGTCATTTTTCTGTGCATTTTCTCCAATGCGAACAATCTATTCTTTTTTTTTTTTTTTTTTTCATTCTCCATTCTCAAAAGAACTTTTATTTAATTGCAAAACCTTTAATTTAAAAAAAAACATTTTAGGGTTTGTTTTTTTCTTTTAAAACTTTTCTTTTTTTTTTTCGGCCGGCAATTTCTTTAAAACTTTTCATATTTAGTCTTTTTTTTTCGAACGGCAAAAGCACTGTTTATTAAACTTTGTAAAACTTTCAAAAAAACTGTGAAGAACTGCCCGAACGCGACTTCTCGACCAGCACGACTTTCATCATTAGATCTCCAACATTAACTGTCCTAAGCTTGCGTTAATTTTCGTTTCCTAAGCTAGGCTTCAACCGCAATCCCGCTATTACCTTAAAAAATTGTTTACGAGCTATTTGACTCCAAAAAAATTGTTTGCGAACTATTTTATATAGTATTGTTGTTATAATTTTATATCCTATACCAACTTATTAGATCGAACCCTACTCCAATGCTTCTCGCCGTTATTTTTCTCATTTTTCTCGAAACTATTCATCTCACTTCTTCGGTATCATTTGAGACATTCTCAACCACAGTGCCAGTCCCGCTGTTAAGGTATCTGCTATAAACTGTTCCCACTTTTCGAACCCATCTTCGAGCGTATTCCTTAACATAGCCGAAGTCGCTCGACCGCTGTTAACGTACGCGGTCAAATGTTGTTCAATCGTACTGTTAAAGGTATTGGGGAACATCAACATTTGCAATCTATTCCTATTTCCTACGGCGACCGGATGTAGGCAGTAATAGGACTGCCACATAAATCTCCCACCTTACACCACAGGTTCTTTGATATTGCTTAATGGGATGAGCATAAAGCAAAGGACCTGAAAATATGGAGATTTATGAGCGGTAAATAAACATAATCCAGGTGAGCTGTTAAGGTAACTTCAAATTTTTACCATAGATCTTTTGCATGGTAGGTTCCTATCACTTTGCCATGTAGGTCTTCTAAGACATAGTAGCATGATCCTTTAATGGCCTTAATTTTGGCTTTTATTCCGGTTGGTGCAAGCTTCGCGTTAAAATTGTTAGCTAGGGAGTCTGTAGTCTGTTCCGTGGGTAATCATGTGTTGTCCGAACACGGCAAAGTATGGGGTATATCCTAGCGATTGGTGTAAACTATTACGCAGAGCACAGTTAATGCTGCTGGTGTATGCATCCCATTCCCTCTGATCCTTGCGTATGTAACTTCTAAGAGTCTCATTGATTGAACGATTCACTCTTTCTGATCCATTCGACTGTGGCGAATAAACAGCAGTAGTGATATGTGAAACGCCATATTTCGCCAAAAATCCCTCGAACTCCTTACTTTTGAATTGGCTACCATTATCCGTGATAACACTTTCAGGGGTCCCAAAACAATCAAACATATTTTCCTTTAAATAGCCTATTATCAAGTTGGACGTAAACCTTTTTAAGGGGTTTAAAAATACAAACTTCGTCAAATGATCGAGAATAATCAATAAGCCGATGTTACCTTTCTTTGAAAGTGGAAACGGTCCTATCAGGTCCATATATAGTATTTGGAACGGTCTATCTGACACAATTTGTTGTCCCATTGGCGGTCGTAATGTAGTTGTTGGAGCTTTAGAAGTTTGACAATTTTCACAGTTACGTATGTACTCGCGAATTTGTGTAACCATACCTGACCGTTTTGGTTATCCCACCATGTCCTGTAGATGGTGGATCATGGACCGCGGATATTATATGTTGGCGTAGTTCGGCCGGCACATATAATTTCCACGCTTTGTCATCTGAATCACTGTTACCGGTAGCAAAGTCTGTGCGATGGCAGATGTATCCATCAATAACCTGAAAGTCGGGTAAATTCGAGTTCTGAAACTGACGCTTCAGTTCTTCGTATTCTGGCGAATTGAAAGCATCGGAGCTTAAATCAATTTCTGGTAAAATGGTTAGTTCTAATTCATTGATTTCTGTTTCAAGCGTGTCTTCGTGTATACGCGATAAAGCATCCGCGATTACATTTTCATTTCCCTTTTTGTGTTCAATAGTGAAATTAAATCCCTGTAATTTGATCGCCCATCTGGCTAGTCGACCGCTCAAATCTTTTTGTTGCATGAGCCATCGCAGACTAGCATGGTCCGTCACCACCTTAAACTCCATCCTTTGATATACATGCGAAATTTCTTTATCGCTAATACTACAGCCAGACATTCTAACTCCGTTACCGAGTAATTTCGCTGGGCCTTATTTAGCTTCTTCGACATATAGGCTATAGGGCGCTCTTGACCGTTATCGTCTTCTTGCAACAGACACGCGCCTATCCCTACTTGACTCGCATCGCATTGTAGTATAAAAGGTTTGTTGTAATTTGGATGAATTAGTACGGGGGCGGAAGTTAATTTCCTTTTGAGTTCATCAAATGCTTTCTGTGCGTCCGGATTCCACGTAAAAATTTTTTTCTTGGAAAGTAATTCTGTTAGATGGAAGGTGACGGAAGAGTAGTCGTCGATAAATCGTCGGTACCAGCCGGTCATGCCGAGAAATTTTCGAAGTTGACGTACGGTCTTTGGAAAAGGGTAAGTCTCAATCGCGGCAATTTTATCTTGATCTACCTGAAGAGTTCCGTTTCCAACTATAAAACCGAGGTAATTGACTTGGCTTAAACAAAATTTACTCTTTTTGATGTTGATTGTCAAGCCAGCCTTTCGCAATAATGTGGAGACTTCGGACAAATGGATCAAGTGTTCATTAAATGTGGATGATACTACCAACAAATCATCCAAATATACAAAGACATGAGTTTTTAAATTGTATGGTATCACTTTGTCCATCAGTCTACACATGGTTTGGGGCGCGTTGCATAATCCAAAAGGCATTCTTTTGAACTGATACAGGGGCCTGTTAGAAACGGTAAAGGCAGTCTTCTCCCTCGATTGCTTTTCAAGACTAATTTGCCAGAATGCATCTTTTAAGTCAATCTTGGAAATGCAATGAACGGGAGGAAGCCTGCTTAGCAATCCCTCAATATTTTGGATGGGATATGCATCCTTCAACGTCACCTCGTTTACTTTCCGCGAATCTAAACAAAAACGGACCTTTCCTGGTTTCACAATTAAAACTACCGGCGATGACCATGCCGAGCAAGGAGCTTCTTCTATGACTCCTAGTTCCAACATTCTATCTATTTCTTCACATAACAACTTTTCGACTGCAGGGGAGATAGGATAGTGCCTTTGTTTGATTGGCTTTGCATCCCCTGTATCGATAATATGCTCCACTACTTCTGTCAAACCTAGCCCATCTCTCTCAAAACTTGGAAAAGAATTTATTATTACTTCTAACTGTCTCTGTTGGTGAGTATTCAACGACACAACTTCATTAGAATCGTCCTCAATCGCACTTACGTGACTAAACTGAGAATCGAGCTTCACTCCGATGCCAAATTCCTTCCAAAAATCCATACCGCATATGGCTGACTGTACAATCGAGGGTACTATCAAAAATTCTATTGTTTTGCGTTGTCCGTTGAAGCTAACTGGTATAAAAACTATTCCACTTATTTGTTGTAGTTGGCCATCCGCTATTTTCACGTATCCATTACAATCTAAAGCAGACGACTTTTTGGCTAATACCGCTTTCGCCAGCTGGCCTCCTATCACGCTTTTGTTTGCCCCGCTGTCTAGTAAAGCAAGTACTTGCTCATCGTTAATCCCTATCTGTATAAATGGCCTGTTATCGGAAGGTTTGTACGCGATAGATGAAATAACTATCTTACGTAAACTCTTCTTCTGGTTCCAAAAGTTTTTCATTCGCCGCGTTGAACGAGGAACAACTTTCTGAAGGGTGGAGAAGATTTCGGCACGGCGCTGTTTGTATTCCGCCAACCGAACATGATAAGGTTTTAGAGGACTTAACTTAGGCAAAACTGTAGGACTTGTGACAGAGGGGATGGGATTAAAAGTTGAACATTTTCTACATCCGAGGCTGATGGTTCGGATATCCTCGACGGCGGACATTCTGACCCCCGTTTTCATCCCTCCTATTACAATGTTGACAACTTGGCTTGTAGGTGTCTAATCTTCCACAGCCGTAACAAAATACCCGTCGCACTGGGTTTGTGCAGTCTTGGTACCTATGCCCCCTATCGTCACAATTCCAACACTTGAGGTTTTCCGTTGACATTTCGGCGATGGCTGCATGTTCCGTAAGGTCCTGGTCATAAGTTCCTTCCGTTACTTCGGCTATATTTCTTCTGGCTGGGAATCTTCGAGTTGGATGGCTGGTCACCACGCTGGCCATGAAATTTTCATGCCGGTGGCACTCCCTTCGGAGAATCGATAAATTGGCAATGTCTAAATGTAATAGCTCATACCTAAGATCAGGCTTTAAATTCCTAACCATGGTTTCAATAAGCTCCTGATCTGCCATGGGGTAACGCAGACGATCATTCATAGCAAGGATCTCGTCCAAGAAATTATCAAATGGTTCGTTGGGTCGCTGCTTTCGACGACGTATATTTTCTTTCCTGTCGTAGTCACTCAACTGATCTTTATATTTCTGTCTCAAACCTTCGCATAACTCCCCCCAATCTAATCGTTCAGTTTGGCGATGGTGTCGCCAAAACCAAGCTTCCGCATTATCACTGAACAACATATGTACGTATCGGCATAATAAAACGAAGTCCCCGTTCAAGGACTGCCGTGTTAGCGCATTAACCCGATATATAAAATCTTCGACAGACATACCATTTGGTTTGCCTGTGAAACGCACATGCCAGTTAGAAATAAGATTGGAAATTTTGTTAGCCTGTAGATCGCTGGTCCGGGGTAGAGATCCTCTGTCACGGTACGGTCGGGTATGAGGCTCCTCCGGATTGTTCAACGGCATTTCCTGTGGCCACCTTGGGATGTCTTGATTCGATGGACGTTCGCGATTCCTTCCTAAATTTAAGTGCTCGAGTAGGGCGCTTAACTCACTGCCGATTTGAGCCGTCATTTGTTCGCGAAAGCCATTCAGGGATTCTTGAATTAAGCCACGTACCATAGAGTCGTCTACCGCGGTGACCTGCGTTTGAGCACTAGCTGTCGGTCTGGCTATTTGTCGCGGCGATCGGTTAACATTTGGTCTGCTCAGATTTGCTGCCGTGTTTCTAGACGTTTGCGTTACCAAACGCGTGATTAGCCTGTTTCTAGCTACCGCACCCCCTCTCGCGCGGAATGAAGTATTCGACGGTGAAACAGCCGCCTCATTCATACTAGACACGTTTGGGAAATCTGACACTGTAACTGGTTCTCTGCAGGTCGGCCAAGAAGCATTGGTTTCTATCCACCTAACTATACATTGCCTGTGAAAGTTGTGCTTGCACGGAGTCTCAACTCGGTCGTGTCGCACAGTATCGCTACAAATGGTGCAGATTAGTTCCTCCTCTGCATTTGTGAGATTAAGATTCTCTGGACTATGATGAACTGCCATTGCAAAAAAAAAATCTCAGACTTGTTGATTAAAGATAAAAAAATTGTAACGTCGCTGTAAAATTTCGAAAAGTATTTATTATTTATATCAATAACCTACACTTATTTGGGTTTCTTTCTAGAAACAATTTCAATAAAAAAATAAAAAAAAAAAATTTTTTTTTCCACGTAAAGAAAATTCGAAGTTATTTGTTTGACATAGTTGCTGCATTTGAGGACTTACATGGGGCATTAAAACTGTAATCACTGCCGGTTGAATTCACCCCGGAAATGGTATGACAATCGATAACAAAACAAACTACCTCTTCTGCAAATTCGAGTCTAGTTATGTGCCGAGAGTTTAGTTACCAACAAACTACCTCTCCAACCACCTACACCCGTATTGCATAAAAAATGATGCGGTGAACAACGCGAGTAGTCTACCGAGGTAACCCAGTAGAGAAAATCTCGAGCGAAGTTTTACCAAAACTAAAAAATAAAAGTAAGTTTATGTATGTCACTTTCTCCGGGTATGACTTCGACATAAGCCAATGGTCATCAATATCTCCGACTAAAGTGCAGTTGGAATCTAACGCATTCTGCTAAAGTATCTCCGGTTCACCTCCGAAATAATCCAGATCATGACACTCCAAGAAAGAATCTTTTGGCAGATGAGAAATTATAGAACAAAAATATATACAAAATTTTATGGAAAAGTAACCTTCGTTGGCCCCACACTTGGACGCCATTTATGTAATGAACCAAGGTGAAAGTGGGCCTAGGTGAGTCTCCGCCAATATAGCTCCTCAGAAACTCAACCATGAACCAGGACACCGACTAATCAACAACTTAGTTCTCCGAGTACGTATAGGGTTTAAGGAGCGGGTACTCTGTTTGCTACTACCAGCTAGTCTTCAGCGAATGAGGGTGGGAACTTGCTCCTACACTGACTTTTTCTCGGCTTAACATAAAAATTTCAAACAGAGATTTGAAAAAATTTATTTGTGGCCAACAAGGGTTACACCTGCTAACAATTAAATTTGCCTGATCCTTACCAAATCCTACAAACTCCAAGTTGAAACCTGCTTACCTCATTTGTCATACCAATAGCCTGGTTAAACTCTTCCGGCCGCTCTGTGGAAGGCTGAAGTTGTTGTTGCCATTCCGTCATAACCCACCCAACCTGCTAAAAGAAATCATATACGTTTGCTCTTTTAGCCCAAAAGAATACCTACCTTTGCCTCAGCTAGCAACTATAGAAAAACATTTACACCATCATATCCATATTAAATTTTTCAACTTAACTTTATTACAAAACTGATGTTATTTCCGTTCCCTGATTTCATTCTCCACAACTTACTACTCAATATACACCTACATAGCTACGTAACCTAATAGTTCATGTTAGTGTGTGTCATCATACCGATTTTGAAACAATATGGTCTCAGCAAACCTACAGCAAAATAGCCAAATCAAAAAATATGTACAATATCAAACAACTTCTTAATATATGTATACATATGAGTGTCTGAATTAAACATTCTCTGTTTAAATTTATAACAGCTTGCAATCCCTCTCTCTGAATTTAACATGCATATTTCTGTTCTCATTCCATCTATGAACAATGCTGGTTCGAGAGACTCTCAATATCGCCAAATATTTTACTAAACGCTCTCTATTAAAATTCATACATACTAGAGTATTAATGTAAATCAATTGTAGCATTCCTTTTTCAATTGTAACATTCCTCGTATCTACAATATATCAAGAATAGCATAATCTCTCTCTGTTAATCTCTATATATACAAAAGAATTAATGTAAACCTAACAGCTAACATTCCTTTTCCCATTTATAACATTTATCGTATCTACAATATATTAAGAGTAGCATAGTCTCTCTCTATTTAATTTCAAGTTCACAAAATTTATGCTACAATGTGGTAATTACACATACATACTAATGCAAAATTTAAAAGGTTGTCGCTGAGAGGGTGAGCGAGATCAATTACTCAGATTTATTTTCTACGGCTAATAATCTCCGAGTTCTATTGCAAAGCTCTCGTTTACTCACTATATGGTAATTGAAACGTTTAGTGCTTGAAACGAGCAAGCAAAAACAAAAGTCACTGTTAACAGCTGAAGTTAAAGCATATTAAGAAAATAAACGAATATGTAAAGATAAAAGGCATATGTTATCGTAGCATACAAACTTGCTACACATTTAATGGCTATGTTGCCACAGGCCTTATTCGATTGGATAGGATCCAGTTTATTAAATAATTTAATTTGGGACACAAATTACATTATTTAGTAAACTCTTCCATATAGACTTTTTCTTTTTGATGTTCTAAGTGCCTTTTTAAGCGGTAGGTGTAAATAAAGAAATATTCACATATGCACATGTATGGTAATCAAATGACTTACCCATTTATCCTCCTTCCACTGGCCAGTTGATGGGGATGATGGCAGCTAGGCATCAGCTAATAAAACTGAAAAAAATATAGGAATTCACTTTCACCATTCACCACTTCCGTCCATCGAAATTAGTTTAGTTTTTTTTTTCAGACCTTTCGATTGCCAAGCGCAAATTTTACTACCATTTTTCCTATTTTCCACTCACCCACTCTAACAGTTGATCTTTCCTCTTTCATCTACTAATTTCGAATTTATAATTAATTAAATTTATAATTTAATATTAGTTTTGGCTATCAAAAAAAAAAAAAATTTTTTTTTATCTTTTTTTTTCAATACCACTTCTATAAGCTACGCATATTTAAACTAAATAAACTACTTCGCCCCGGTCCACTCATTTCCGGCTCCTGCTACTGCTTCCAGCTTTTAGATTTCCTTAAATTTACGGCTTCCGCATTTCAGTTAGTGTCGCAATACACTACTCCTGAAGGGATGTATATGGATTTTTTTAAGGGCGCTATTTCGTTGCGAATTTCACCCTCCTTTATCAAACAAACTTCACTTTGGTGATTTTGCACGTCCTGTGGAAGGTGCATGCTCATTTTTAAAATTATTGGGTTTAGTCCCCTTTTGTTTTTGTTTTTTTTCTGAAGCTAACCCACTTATACAAAATTCTTTCAATTCCTTTTTTCCCAAGTTATTGGCTTCTGTATATTTCTCCAATGTCTTTACATTTCATCGAAAAAATTTTGCAATATAATGTTATTTTATTTTATTTTTTTTTTTTGTGGCCACCGTGGTGTGATGTAGCGTGCTCCGTCTATCACACCGTATGCCCTGGGTTCAACTCCCGGGCAAAGCAACATCAAAATTTTAGAAATAAGATTTTTCAATTAGAAGACAATTTTTCTAAGCGGGGTCGCCCCTCGGCAGTATCTGGCAAGCGCTCCGATTGTATTTCTGCCATGAAAAGCTCTCAGTGAAAACTCATCTGCCTTGCAGATGCCGTTCGGAGTCGGCATAAAACATGTAGGTCCCGTCCGGCCAATTTGTAGGGAAAAATCAAGAGGAGCACGACGCAAATTGGAAGAGAAGCTCGGCCTTAGATCTCTTCGGAGGTTATCGCGCCTTACATTTATTTATTTTTTTATTTATTTTATTTTTTTTATACAAATTCACCACCGGATTTGTCTTGATGTGCGTACGACATGTTCAGATTTTAATCTTGTGGTTTTTCAAAACTTTCTCAAGTTTAGTTTTCTTTTCACTTCTACAAAATTCGTTCAATTTATTTTTTTCCCCCAATTTATTGGTTTCAGTGCATTTTCTCCAATGCCAACCAATTATTTTTCTTTACATTTCTTAAAAAAAAAATGCAATAAAAATGTTTTTTGTTTTTTTTTTTCATAAAAATTCATCACGTAACTTTTCTTGATTTGGGTAAAACTGTTCAGATTTTAATTTTGTTGTTTTCAAAACTTTTCAAATTTAGTTTTTTTTTTCTTTTCACTTCTACAAACTTCTTTCAAGTCATTTTTCTGTGCACTTTCTCCAATGCGAACAATCTATTCTTTTTTTTTTTATATTTCATTCTCCATTCTCAAAAGAACTTTTCTTTAATTGCAAAACCTTTAATTTAAAAAAAAAAACATTTTAGGGTTTGTTTTTTTCTTTTAAAACTTTTCTTTTTTTTCTTTTCGGCCGGCAATTTCTTTAAAACTTTTCATATTTAGTCTTTTTTTTTCGAACGGCAAAAGCACTGTTTATTAAACTTTGTAAAACTTTCAAAAAAACTGTGAAGAACTGCCCGAACGCGACTTCTCGACCAGCACGACTTTCATCATTAGATCTCCAACATTAACTGTCCTAAGCTTGCGTTAATTTTCGTTTCCGAAGCTAGGCTTCAACCGCAATCCCGCTATTTCCTTAAAAAAATTGTTTACGAGCTATTTGACTCCAAAAAAATTGTTTGCGAACTATTTTATATAGTATTGTTGTTATAATTTTATATCCTATACCAACTTATTAGATCGAACCCTACTCCAATGCTTCTCGCCGTTATTTTTCTCATTTTTCTCGAAACTATTCATCTCACTTCTTCGGTATCATTTGAGACATTCTCAACCACAGTGCCAGTCCCGCTGTTAAGGTATCTGCTATAAACTGTTCCCACTTTTCGAACCCATCTTCGAGCGTATTCCTTAACATAGCCGAATTCGCTCGACCGCTGTTAACGTACGCGGTCAAATGTTGTTCAATCGTACTGTTAAAGGTATTGGGGAACATCAACATTTGCAATCTATTCCTATTTCCTATGGCGACCGGATGTAAGCAGTAATAGGACTGCCACATAAATCTCCCACCTTACACGGTCAGCTGTGGTTAATTTTGCTAATTCGTCAAAGGGAGGTATAATAATCACTGTGCAATGCAATGTAGAGATGTACATACACTTGCTCATTGCCCTAAATTCAAAGCCCTTGATGTTACTGTCAGAAGATCTGTTGTTAAAAGTAAGAAGTGGTGCCAAAATTGTTTAAGCACCAATCACCAGTTTAATAAGTGCTTGAGCTGTGTAAAATGTCGCGTGTGCAATTCTTCTCATCATACATTATTTTATTTTGAACCTAACAGTAAACCTAAAGATTTTAAGAAGCAAAGTGAAGTGAATGTGCCAAATACAACAGGTAGTTAAAAGATTGAAATTCAACCTATTTTTAGCAATCATTTCATTGAAGAAGTGAAGATTCCTTCGCAAACAATTTTACCTACGTTACTTGCTACTGTTAACCCATTAAGTCCTGAGCATAGAAGGGCTGGAGCAATTTCAAAGAAATTTTCTGTGGCCGTATAAATTGGTCCAATTAAGAATAAAAGACCAAAAAAAATTTGCGGTCCTAACCCATTGGGGTGGTGGAGCACGTTGCGTACACGCAACGTTAGGCCTTAATATTATACATATTTTTAATTTTAAGTTCGTTTTATTTTGAAAAAATTTATTTCGTTTGTGTGAAAATTCAAAAGCAGTAAACAAAATATGTTTATGCTGAAAGTAAATAAAATATGTTTTAATAATTTGGGAAACAACGTGACATCAGGACGGACAAGGCGACAGCTGTTTCGATTAAACCTTGTAAATATCCTCAAAGCCTTTTCTCCCGGGAGTGGGATTTGAACACGCACCTCTACGATGGTTGAATTGTTAGAAACGCATTCAGCTACGTCTTAGGATAAAGTTTACAACAACACTTCAACCCGGGAGGAAAAGCTTTGAAGAGATTTACAAGGTATAATCGAAACAGCTGTCGCCTTGTCCGTCCTGATGTTCCGTTCTTTAAATTTTGCCCAAATTATTAAATAAATATTATAAATTAAAAATTGCTTCAAATAAATGTTTTCATACATTTAAAAGCAATGAGGACAGTCTCCGCTTAATTCATAAAAATATGTTTTAATTGTGATATTTCTCAAAACATTTTCGATGTAACCCGATTTCACATATATTGCATACATATTTGGTTTGTCAGTCTCAGATTAACTCTCAAAGTGAACGTACGCTAAAAAACCGACGGCTCCCGTATATCAAGTGCACACATATAAATAAAAGCAAAACAAAAAAGTGAATTAAATTGCCAACTCGGTGGGAAAAACAAACAAATAAATAGTGAAAATGGTAGAATCGCATGGCCAGTTCATGATTATATCTAGAAAAAGTGAAACTGGCGAAACTCTTAAAAATGTTTCACCTTTTCTAATTAAAAAGGTTATAGATAACCATTGTGAAGGCGAAGTTGAGGAATGCAAAAAATTGCAAAACGGTACATTATTTGTCAAAGCCAAAAGTGCGGAACAGGCAAACAAACTTCTCAAAATCACCTCATTTACCAAAGACATCAAGGTCTCCGCCACCGAAAACCTTACGCTCAACAGCAGCAAAGGAATTATTTACTCAAATGACTTGAGAGGCATTAGTGAAGAAATAATATTAAGCGAACTGGCGGAACAGGGTGTTACAGAAGTTAAGAAAATTATAAAGAAAGGCGAAGGTGAAGAACAAGAAACAGGTCTGATAATCCTAATTTTTCACAAATCTACACTACCGGAGCATATCATGATTGGCTACCATCAAACCAACATACGACCATATATTCCAAAACCTTTACGCTGCAAAAATTGTTTACGCTTTGGCCACCCATTTAAAGTATGCGAAAATCCAAAAGCATGCACCAAGTGCACCTTACCAGAACATAACAACACTAATGCAGACGAGCAATGCAAAAATATTCCAACATGCGTAAATTGTACAGAGAGTAAACTCTCGCTCACCTCTCACTCAACATTAGATAAGTGTTGCCCAATATTCGTCAAACATCAAGAGATCACAACCATAAAAACTCTTCAAAAAGTAAGTCACAAAAAAGCCATAGACATTTACAAACAATTACACCAACAAAATGAAAGCACATTTTCAACAAGTGATAATCGCGAAAAAGAAATAAATATACAAATTCCCGAAAGTAACACAGCAAATACAAGTACTTTAATACAACCATCTACCACAAGACAACACATACCTTACGATGATGTAGAAATTGATGCAATTCTCAACGAGGCTCCATCATCATCGCTATCTCCTAAGCCAAATAAAAACGGCAGTGCCACTCTCTTAAGAATTCTACCCAGAAATACAAACAGAAAAACTATAAATTTATTGAAAAACAAAAACAAAAAGGATAATCATCAAGACCACGTTCAAAGCTCATACAATCCGTACAACGACCAGGACGTTAGTATGGAATATACATAAATCATATACATATTTTTAAGAAAATCATTACTTCAAATATATATTTGCATATACTTTGTACATATATACATACGTAAATACACACTCGATAAATCTATATAAATTTACCAAAAAAAAAAAAAAAAAAAACACTAAGGCAAAAAACAAAACAAACAAAAAAAAAAAAAAAAAAACACTAAGGCACAATAATAAACCATATATTTAGGTACTTAAATAGCTATTAAGTAAAACTTATACTACATTGATACAGATTTATTTAGCCATATACATATATAAATCCAATATAAAAACAATGGCAGTAACTATCCTACAATGGAATGTAAGAGGTTATTTGAATAACCAACTACTAATATTAATAAAAAAACACAAGCCGCAAATCATTTCCCTCCAAGAACTTCACACCACACCCAATACCAACACACCCCTTCCAGTTCCTATCAATTATTCACTAATTACACATAATTCAACAAACTCTTATGGTGGTGCTGGGCTTTTAATCCACAAATCGATTCAATACAATGCTACTAAGACATTCAACGATTTCGACGCAATTTTCGTAGAGATTCAATCCAGCATAAAATTTGGGATTGTTTCAGCATATATACCACCAAATAAATGCTTCAATAATAACAATCTCCATACCGTCCTTACAAGTACACGTATCCCTAACATTATTACCGGCGACTTTAACAGTCACCACAGACTCTGGGGATCTCCAGTTGATGATAAAAAAGGAAAACGTATAGCTGATTTTATTCAGCAATATAATTTCATTTTACTTAACGATGGGTCACCAACTCATTTCAGTACACGAAACACTTTCACTCATCCCGACCTATCATTCTGTACGCCCACAATAGCGCTTCAAGCAAAATGGAAAACGGAGAACAGTTTACACGGCAGCGATCATTTTCCGATTCTTATATATCTTTTCCCCCCACCTACAATTAATCAAGAACATTCGAAACCAACCTTCAATTATAAAAAAGCAAACTGGGAAAAATTTACCGAGAAAACTCGTAGCTACAATGAACTAATTTCACATACAACTAATATAAATAAAGAAGCCGCGAATATCAACAAAATCATATTACAAAGCGCACACGCCTCTATACCTAAATTGTCAAACACTACAAAACACAAAGTTCCATGGTGGAACCCCCAACTTCATATTCTAAAGAACATTAAAAACAAACATTTCAATATGCTTAAACGGCATATCAATACAGAAAATATAATTGAATTCAAAAAAGCATCTGCAAAGTTCAGAAAAGAAGTGAAAAAGGCCAAACAGGAATCACTTTCTAAATTCACAGCCGAAATTAATCCGAATACACCAACCTCTAAAATCTGGAGCAACCTAAGAAGGCTTTATGGTTATAACATTAAGCAAAACAGGATACATTGCCTAAGTAATAGTACAGCACCTGCAAATATAACCGAACCCAAGTTAATAGCTGAAGAATTTGCGAAAAACTGGTCCAAAGAGTCTTCTGATGACAAATTCTCAACCACATTTCAAACATGCAAACAAGCAATATCGAACCAAATATACAATAGTGAAAATAATTCAAATCCCAGTCCAATTGACTCCGAGATTACCATTATTGAATTTAAATCAGCGCTTAACAAATTAACAGGAAAAACTCCGGGCTACGACCGAATTAATTATCCGATGTTAAAAAATCTCTCCATCTCCGTCCAAAAGAGACTTCTTAATTTATATAACTCTATTTTCAATACCTATATACCACAGATGTATAAAACCAGTCTTATCGTTCCAATATTAAAACCCAAAGCGGACAAATCTTTAATAACATCATACCGTCCCATCTCCCTCAACGCATGTTATGCCAAGCTATTGGAGAAAATTATAGCAAACAGGGTATGGTGGTTTATACTGAAAAATAAACTACTCAATACCCATCAATTTGGGTTTAGAAAAGGGAAATCCGTAACAGAAGCTCTACTTTACGTAGACCATCTGATTACTGATTCCCTTTCTCATAGGAGTCACACTACAATAGTCGGATTAGATTTCGCCAAAGCTTTTGACAGACTAGGTATCCACACTGTGATCAATCAACTAAAAGATTGGAATATTGGCACCAAAATTATCAGCTTCATACACAACTTCATGACTAACAGGAAAATTATGGTATATGTAAATAACAATTGCTCCAGTGTACAGCCATTACATAACGGAATACCACAAGGATCCCCACTCTCAGTCGTCCTCTTTCTAATAGCATACAACAACTTATGTAACGTAATAGAACTCCATAAAGAAATAAAATTCACAGCCTATGCAGACGATTTCCATCTAATTATTAAACACAATAAAGGCAAAAACCCAAAAGTCAATCTTATCTCTCTGTTTGAAAATATCAATAGATGGTGTGAATCCTCTGGCGCACTTCTATCCCCTAACAAATGCAAACAAATGCACATATGTAGAAAGCAGTTATGTAGAAGCGAAATAACACTACAAAACATACAAATAGAGTATGTAGACAAATTAAAAATTCTTGGCATAATCATAGACCATAGATACACCTGGAAAACACACGTCGATGAACTTTGCCCTTCACTTTCAAACAGGCTCAACATAATTAAATCTTTAAGTAGTACCAAACTGTGTTGTAACACTAACATGCTCATCTATGTTATAAAAACGATAATACTCACCAAAATCGACTACGGTCTATTCATCTACGGATACTGCGCCAACAACATTTTAAACAAAATTACAACTTTAATTAATGCAGCGCCCTCGGTGCATTCAGAACAACACCAACAAATTGCATGCTTACCGAGTCCGGAATAGAACCGCTCAAATTAAGAAGAGACCGCCTCACACAAATGCTTTTCAAAATCATTATTCACTGTGCCGACACAGCACTATATAAAGTAATAACAAACCACGCCAAAAGAAAAACTAGCAACAAATTACCGTCCGCTTTAATCAGAGCACTAAACCTTTGCAAAAAGTTTGAAATTCCTCACCAGCCACAAAAATGCATTACGCATAGCATACCACCATTTTTCAACCCGCAAAATCTGATAATCGACAAATTACGAAAACATAAGAAGCAATCTTCACCAGAAATGTTTCAACAGGAATTTTTAAAACTGAAAAGCGAACTACACAACTTTCAGTTCATATTTACTGATGGTTCTAAAACTAAACACTGTATAGGGTATAGTGTAACCACAGAGCACAGTCAACTATCTGTCGGCAACCTTCCTGAATTCAGCTCAGTATTTACTGCCGAAATGATAGCCATTTTTACAGCAGTTAATACAGTTAAGAAACTACGAGGAAAGTTCGCGATATGCTCGGACTCATTGTCCGCCTTAGATGCAATTAAGAATCAATCCAACAGTGACTACTACCCTTATACTATAAGAGAAGCTCTATACAAACACTCGCCAAAAATTATCTTAATATGGATACCTAGCCACAAAGGTATTGCAGGAAATGAATTAGCTGACGAAACTGCCAAATACGCATCTTTAGCTCCTCTTATTATGCATACGAACTTTCACACAAGGGACATAAAAAAATATGTAAATAACCGATGCAAAACAAACTCAAAAAATCATACATGGAGCTTGTCGTCACACTGGTACAAGTTAACTAATCCACACAAGCAACCAATTACAAACTTTTTCAAAACAACAAAGAATATTGAGAAAAGCCCAAATAGACTAGATCTAGTGAAATATGAAGGACTTCGCCTAGGTCATAGCCGTCTTACTCACGAACATCTACTTGATAGCAGCCTTAGCAACAACTGTCAATACTGTGGTTATAATACAATTAGTATCAGCCATATTTTAACTGAGTGCCCGGCATTTAGTGCTCATAGAAATATCCTTTTCCCGAACAACTCCATAATGCAATCCCTTTCTAACCCTACCACAGAAAACACAAAAAATATTATTTCATTTCTGAAACTAACAAAGCTCTATTCAACAATATAATTTGAAACGTCCTGTATAGTAGAAACATACATTATGTTAAAAAGAACAAATCTAATTATAAAAATATTAATAATAGTATTTATTTGTTATCGATCGAGCTTAAGGCCTTGGCAGCCATAGCTCCTACCTAGTCTATAATTTTAAATTATTGGGCGAAGGTTTACAAAATAAAATAAATAAAAAATTTGGTTTGACTTGTGCAAGATCGACAGCGTAAACGCTTTTCTGTAAAAACAGGTAGGTGAACCAAGCGAGGATTTTTTGGAGCAGTGCTGTCAGCTTGTTTGCGTTTAAGCTTCCTTACGGGAGCTTCAAGCAAAGTTTCGGTAACAAAAACTCGAAACTCTAGCTGTTCCGTAATAGGAGCGTTTTCCAGTTTTTTCAACAGACAGTGTATTTTCCTGGCATTCACCATGGCTGAATCTAGTGCATTTGTTATAAGTGGCCAATACCACTTTTTCCACGGATGCGAATTCTGCAATTACTCATTGCGTTGTCAAAAAGGTCCACACCAACCGTGTTTCTATTATACTCATGTATGGGAAATGGGATCGATATTGCCATGTTTTTTCGCCTTTCTATCATATCGATTTACTTTATTAGTAGCGCTGTTCTCCAAATGATTGGAAATAATAGTCACCACAGAATTATCATTCCATCGTACCACACTAATTTTATTATTTTTATTTAATGCATGGTAACTGGATCCGCTAGGAATTTTCTTGAACTTTTTAATATCTGTAAGTTCTGCACCACCAGCGCGATTTTCACGCACAGTAACCCAGTGTAATTATAAACACAAGCTTAAAAGATGTGAAAAAGTTGTCAAACAAAATTCGGTGTTGGTTTCGCTTACACATGTCAATATTTTCAAGAAGTTGTAACACAATAGACTGGCCAGGACCTAAGTTTGTATCTCTGATAAATGAAGCCTCGGAATAGGGTATAAAAGCAAACAGGTATCCCTCTGCGGAACATATACAAAAGTAATCGTATCCAAATCGAATTGGTTTGGATTTCAAAAACATTTTACATGAATGCCTGCCGAATTATGCTATCATTTGTCCATTTAAGCTCGTAAGGGTTTACTTACCTACTTAATTGGCGCTTAACCGTCTAAACGGTTATGGCCGTCCAACAAGGCGCGGCAGTCGCTCCTTCGCTCCGCCAACCGGCGCCAATTGGTCACACCAAGGGAGTTTAAATCGTTTTCCACCTGGTCCTTCCAACGGAGTGGGGCCGCCCTCTACCTCTGCTTCCATAGGCGCGTTCCGATAGAAACACTTTCTTGGCCGGAGCATCATCTTTCATTCGCATATAATGGACTAGCCAGCGCAGCCGCTGCATTTTAATTCGCTGGACTATGTTGATGTCTGCGTATAGCTCGTACAGCTCATCATTAAATCTTCTTCGGTACTCGCCATCGCCAACGCGTAGAGGTCCATAAATCTTTCGAAGAACTTTTCTCTCGAACACTCCCAAAGCCGCTTCATCTGCTGATGTCAAAGTCCAGGCTTCTGCCCCATATAGCAGGACGGGTACGATAAGTGACTTGTAGAGTATGATTTTCGCTCGCTGAGAGAGGACTTTACTTTTTCATTGCCTACTTAGTCCAAAGTAGCATTTATTGGCAAGATTGATTCTTCGCTGGATTTCAGTGCTGATGTTGTTGCTAGTGTTGATGCTGGTTCCCAAATAAACGAAGTCTTTACTATTTCGAAATTATGGCTGCCAACAGTAGCGTGGTTTCCAAGGCGCATATGCGCTGACTCTTTCCTCGATGACAGCAAGTACTTCATTTTGTCCTCATTCACCATCAAACCCATCTTTACCGCTTCTTTTTCCAGTTTGGAGTAAGCAGAACTAACAGCGCGGGTGCTTATGCCGATGATATCAATGTCATCAGCATATGCCAGTAATTGCACGCTTTTATAGTATATTGTTCCAGTGCGGTTAAGTTCTGCAGCTAGTATAATTTTCTCCAACATCAAATTAAAGAAATCGCACGATAGGGGGTCGCCCTGTCTGAAACTCGTTTAGTTTCGAACGGCTCGGAGAGGTTCTTCCCAATTCTGACTGGGCTGATGGTGTTGCTCAACGCCGTATAAGTTTTGCGGGGAAGCCAAATTCAGACATAGCGGCATATAGGCAATTCCTTTTCGTGCTGTCGAGGGCGGCTTTAAAGTCGACGAAGAGGTGATGTGTGTCGATTCTCTTTTCACGGGTTTTTTCCAAGATTTGGCGCATTGTGAAAATCTGGTTGATGGTAGATTTACCAGGTCTGAAGCCGCACTGATAAGGTCCAATCAGCCGGTTCACGGTGGGCTTCAATCTTTCGCACAATACACTTGAAAGGATCTTATATGCGATATTAAGAAGGCTGATTCCACGATATTTGGTGCATTTTGCAGTATCCGCCTTCTTGTGGACTGGGCAAAGAACACTTAGATTCCAACTGTCGGGCACGCACTCGTCCGCCCATATTTTGCTAAGAAGGTGCTGCATGCGCCTTACCTCGCCGCCGTACTTGAATGGCTCCGCAGGCAATCCATCAGCGCCCACGGCCTTGTTGTTTTTCAATCTGGTTATTGCTATTCTAACTTCGTCATAATCGGGCGGAGGACATATATTCCATCATCATCGATTGCGGGATCGGGTGCTTCATCTCTGCGCGGTGAATTGCTGCCTCCATTTAGGAGAGCAGAGAAGTGTTCCCTCCATAATCCAAGCACTCTCTGGACATCAGTTACAAGGTCGCTGTTTTCGTTCCTACAGGAGTTTTCCCCGGTCTTAAAACCTTCCGTATGTCGCCGTATTTTTTGGTAAATCTTTCAGGCGTTATTCTTGGTGGCTAGCAGCTCAAGTTCCTCGCACCCACGCCTTTCTGCTTATGCTTTTTTCTTCCTGAAAAGGCGTCTCGCTTCCCTTCTCAACTCACGATAGCGTTCACACACTCCTCTTGTCGCAATCGCTTTTAACGTATCCCTGTAGGCAGCGTCTTTTCTTTCGACTGCAACGCGGCATTCTTCATCGTACCAGTTGTTTTTTCGTGGCCGCCGGTAACCAATTTTTTTCTCGACGGCAGTACGAAGTGCTTTGGAGATATGCTCCCACTGCTCCTGTATTCCTTCAGGATGAGTTGTGCTCTCAGAGAGCAGGTGTGAGAGTCGAGTCTGTTGTGATTGAAGCTTTTCGACGTCTAGCTTTCCTTGTGTTTTTTTTCCTTGGTTTTAGCCGCGATGAGGCGGGTGCGTATTTTGGCTGCAACGAGATAATGGTCCGGGTCGATGTCATCTAAAACACTGGAGGCATGCCGTCCGTCTATCACAACGTGATTGATCTGATTGCGAGTATTTCGATCAGGAGACAGCCATGTAGCTTGATGTATCTTTTTATGCATGAACCTCGTGCTGGATATGACCATGTTTCGAGCACCGGCAAAGTCAATCAGCCTCAGTCCGTTAGGAGAAGTTTCATTGTGTAGGCTGAACTTTCCGACTGTAGGGCCAAAAACACCTTCTTTGCCCACCCGGCGTTAAAGTCGCCAAGCACGACTTTTATGTCATGACGGGGGCAGCGCTCGTGTGTGCGTTCCAATTGTTCATAAAGTGTCTTTCCCCTCATCGACTTTCTCCTCTGTCGGCGCATGGGCGCAGATGAATGATATATTAAAAATTTTTGCTTTTATTCGGATAGCGGCGAGACGCTCGTCCACAGGCGTGAACGCCAGAACTTGGCGACAAAGTCTCTCTCCCACCACGAATCCGACGCCGAAACTGAGCTTATTCATATGGCCACCCTAATATATGTCACAATTTTTGATTTTCTTTCTTCCTTGCTTCAGCCAACGCATTTCTTGGATGGCGGTGATGTCAGATTTTGCTTTTACGAGGACATCAACCATCCGGGCATCTGCATCTGCGTGTTGAAACAAATTACCGAGGACTATAAAGTTAAATATCCAAACGCTTCAAGATTTCTTGAAAACGACGCTTGCGTTGATGGCATACCCACTGGATGTTACACGGTAAAAGACCTCATTGCGCTCAAAGACGAACTAATAGAACTCCTGTCACTTGTTGGCCTCTGCTAGAAACGTCATCAAAAGCAGTATGCAACTACAATTCCATTGCGATACAATATCAGATACCTGAAACACTACTGGGGATTCATTGGAATCCATCTAGTGACTAGCTGCTTTTGAACATTGACGATCCTGCAATTGATCCGAAACCCACGAATGGTTTTGTCAGAGATGTCGAAGATCACGATCCGTTAGGTATGGTTGCACCTTTTGTAGTTTTATTCAAAGTTTTATTTCAGGAATCATGGTGTTATGGTCTTGGGATGATTCATTACCGGAGATGATGTTCAAACGTTGGTGCAACTACATGGGGGAAATCCATCACTTAAAAAAACTTAAGATACCTCGATGCATATCATATCCCTTAAAACCTGTGGAGTTAATAGGGTTCTCTGATGCATCAACAGCAGCTTCCCTGCTAGACAGAGCTGACGGAAACTCCAACACATTAACAGAATTTTTGACATCAGTAATACACTCGCATAAATGTTTCCTTTTACTCGTGTGGAAAACCATGGTATGTATGTATATGCATACACGTATAAAGAATGTTTACACCAGGTTTGTCATGTCGCCTCTAACAACCTGATAGAAACTTTGCTTTACGCCCTGATGTAAATTTCCATCAGCCATATCTGTCAATTGATGCCACAAATGACTGACAGCTGTTTAGCGGGGTTGCGCGGCTGTTGTTTACTGTCGTGTACCTATTGATGGTACCTACGCCATACGATTGATATCTTCTAAAACACGTGTAGCACCACTAAAACCTATTTCAGTTCCGACGCTTGAACTAAACGCTGTCTTATTAAAAACGAAGCTAATCACCCTAGTAAAGGAATCACTAACTTTGACAATTTCAAATATTATGTGTTCGACAGATTCAGAAATTCTGCATTGGCTTTCCGCTCCACCAAGGAAATAGACTACGTTCGTTAGCAATAGAATCGCGGAAATATTAAGCATAGTTCCTCGAAATCAATGGAGAAATGTTCGGTCAGAAGACAACCCAGCTGATTGTGCTTCTCGTGGTCTTCTACCACCACAACTAGTTGGGCATATACTTTGGTGGTCAGGGCCCTGTTGGTTAGCACATCCTGGACAATCATGGCCTTCTAATGACAAGTTCCATACATCTCCAAATGACCATTCAGTAATTGGAGAATAAAACAGAAAATGGTAGCGCTATGTATCAACGAAATCAATAATCCGTTGTTATTAATATGCGAAAAAGTTTTCTCCTGTGGCGCTTGATACGTATAGTTACTTATTGCTACCGTTTTATAAACAACACACACCGTCGTCAAGAACCTTACATAGAGTCGTTTCTCTCTACGAACGAACTCAAACACGCAAATATCCAAATAATAAAACATTTGCCACAGCATGCATTTTCTAAAGATATCAGTCAGTTACAGAAGTTACAACAACTACATCCAAAACCTACGCTTATTCAGTATTCGCCATTCATAGATCAGTTAGGTCTACTCCGGGTAGGTGGCCGCATAAAACATGCGAATATAAACTACAATATAAAGTTCCCGATTCTGCTACCCAAAGACGCTAACATTTCACTATGCATCGTAAGACATATACACGAAATCAACATGCATGCAGGTGTAGAGGCGACGTTCGCTCTTGTTCGTCAAGAATTTTGGATTTTAGGCTGCAGAAAATTGTTAAAGAAGGTCGTATTTACTTGTAAAACATGTTTCATATAGAGAAGGTCTTCTAGTACTCAACTTGTGGCTAATCTACCGTCATCGTGAGTTCAGCCTAGTAGGTGCTTTCTACATTGCGGACTTGATTACGCTGGCCCTGTACGCATCAAGTATTAAAAGACTCGAAATTCAAAAACCGGCAAGGCATGGTTTGCCATATTCGTCTGCCTGTCAGTGAAAGCATTACACATACAATTGGTGAGTT
The DNA here is from genome assembly GCF_040869045.1 of Eurosta solidaginis. Classification (NCBI taxonomy): domain Eukaryota; kingdom Metazoa; phylum Arthropoda; class Insecta; order Diptera; family Tephritidae; genus Eurosta; species Eurosta solidaginis. Next base: position 10,173,081 of record NC_090324.1, read on the forward strand.
ACTTAACAAGCGATGCCTTTTTAGCCGCTTTTCGTAAATTTATTGCACGCCGAGGAAAACCCAGTGATCTCTATTCTGATAATGGTACCACCTTTCATGGTGCCAAGCGAGCCCTAAACGAACTTCAAAGGCAATCAATATTTAATCAAAAGCGGGAAGAGGTTGCTCAATCATTAGTAAACGAAGGCGTCAATTGGCATTTCATTCCACCCTCAGCACCACATTTTGGAGGGCTGTGGGAAACGGGAATTCGCTCTATTAAATTACATTTAAAACGGGGTGGTTGGAGACAGCCTACTATGTTTCGAAGAATACAGCTCAGTTTTATGCCAGACTGAAGCTATCTTGAATTTGAAACCTCTAAGCAGCATATCTGATACTGATCTTGATCCTTACACCGGCTCATTTTTTGATTGGCGAACCGTATACTTGTTTCTGGAGCCATCCTTGTTACATCCAAACGTTAATCAAAAACAACATTGGCGTCCTTTGCAGGCGATGATTCAAGGCTTCTGGAAGCACTGGCACACAGAGTGCTTGACCTCTTTACAACAAAGAAGTAAATGGCAGCAGTCCACCACTAATATTGAAATCGGAAAACTAATCGTGCTGGAAGAACCAAACATATCGTAACAAATAGTTGGGAACCACTGAGATGCGCCAGGGGTTGGGAACCACTGCAATCATAATATACCGTGGCTTTCCAATTTTAAATACACTTGCTCTTTTACTAAGTGCAAGCATACGCATAAAGATGAACAATCGAACATACATATTGTAACGAATTTGCTTGCAAATCCTCTTATTTGCAATCTTCTACTAAGTTCGTATCACTAAACTGTTGAATAAATAACACCAATACTGAATAATGGAAAAATGGCCTTTATTAAAGTACTTCACAATAACACTTATACTTTGCAATTAGCTGGCTTAATAACCAAACTGATAGCTCCAATGAAACTGACTTTCAAAATAATACTGCTATTGCTCGCTAGATATCGTCTTAATCGAAACTTGCCCATAGCGCCTCTACCGCTGATGCTTTTATACTCTGTGATTTCTTCGTGGCATCTTCTAGGCGTTTCCAGAATTTTACTTAGTTATAAATTTCTCAGCTACAACTACAGATGTATAATTTCTCATTTGAGTAATACTTGCACAAATTATTGCCCTCTCTTGTGACAACTCAGATAAGATATATGCATGTGTTTGTGCATTGTTTCTCCGCTGCTCGTATACGTACATATGTGTAGACGCAATTATTGATTCGTTTATGTAGTAGATACATAATGATTGATCTATGGATGTGCATGATATCACTGTTTAGCATCGGCTTAGAGTTGGCAGCACCCCTTAGTTTGCTAATATTCGTAACAATATGTACATAAGTACTCAAGGGCAGCTATCGGATGATGCTACCGCTACTAATTTTTTGCTTTTACAGTCCACCTATTGTTTACTATATATTTTAATGCACATCTATGTACTTATGCTTATTTCTTATGGACCTTTTTGATAATTTCTACAAATAAAACAAAGTTAGTGTACTTTAGCACTCATGCGATATCGTTGCGACATTGCCGTCCGTAAATGTGAATAATAAACTTTGTTAAAGTCAGCAAAAAATGCTAAGTGTTTTATTGTTCTAAATCAGCAATGTTTCATTTTATATTTCTGGAACAAATTTATTTTTATTTTTGTTCTAAAAGGAGCATAAAATCTGGGACAAAATTTCCTGTATGCGGTATAAATAAATTTAGTTAGTTTTATCTAAAGTTAATTCGTTATTGTGATTTCATGTTTTTTGAAAGCAACTAAAATAAAAATCAAAGAATCTATTAAGTGTCACACACATTTTACAAAGTTTTTTTTTTAAGTTATATTTTGCGTCAATAAACCAATCCAATTACCATATTTCATCCCTTTTATCATCCCTTCTATACCAATATGATAGAATTATGGCATTTTTTCCATTTTTCGTAATTTTCGATATCGAAAAAATGGGCGTGGTCATAGTCAATAAAGTCAATAAAGGCCTGTTCTGATTAAAAATCAATAACTTTTTTATTTCTGAATATTATGTTCTAAAATTTTGTACATATATAGAATAGGGTATATGGCTTCAAATGGAATGCAAAATCAAAAATATCCAATATTTATTTTTTAACAATGAATACTATTATTTTAATGCCTACAAAAACCAAATATCAAATAGTACATCAAAATAAAAATCAATTTAAATAATAAAAACATAAAAAATAGTAATTGAAATTGAACACAGATTAATTAATTAATTGCAATGTTTACTATTGTTATTGTACATATATGTTTATTATGTTGTTTATACTTGATGAACTTCGGGATCTAAAATTAATTCGTTCACTTTTAGAAGATCTAAGGTGTCTTCATCAAGTTCCTTCAAGTTGAAGTTTCTAACGCTGGTTATGTAAGGATCTGAAGTATAAGAAAGAGTACGAAATACGTCCTCGTTTGTAGCGGATCTCGAACATTTTCTAGCATGACGTAGACGAAATTTTTTATAATCCTTATTACGGGATTCTTGTGCATCTTCCGAAAGTTGACACTTTCTCCATGAATCAACATTTTGTGAACTAAAGATGGCATGTAGTTCCATTCATAATTGCTCACATAGATCCTGGCAGTCTCCATAGCATAACTGCCAAATTTTTCAGCATTTATCATTACACCCGATGAAAGAGCTTGCGGAATTATGTAAAGTCGTTTAATCAAATTTATATCCACTCCTGTAATTTCAACAGAGCAGCTTGCATTGTGAAAAAATCTTCTGGCAGTATTACCGTCATTAGTATTACCACTTACTTGTCTTTCTATAGCTTAAGATGGTGGATACCAAGTAGTTTTAACTTCTTGCACTTTGTAATATGGTGGAAACACAAAACATTTCCTTTCGTTCATTAAATTTCTCAAGTACAAATGTTGTGCTTTTGTTAAATCCAAGTCAATAAATACGCTCAATGCTTCTTCATCCGTTAACATTTTTGTCTGCCTTGCGTCTGTGAGACCAGAGAATAAGGTCTTATTTTCACTGCCAGCAAACCTTAATGTTTCCACAAGTTTAGCTTCTGTTCCTTCTCCTAGCGAACGTAACCCTTGAAGATATGCATTATAGATGTGTTCAAATCCATATTCATTAAGTAGACTTGTATTTTTTCTTCTTTTACTGGATTCTGACAAATCTGGATAAGATACACACAGTCTCCCACGTTTTCCAGAAGAAGTAGATGGTGTGGAGCCGGTTGTAACGTCTTCAGAGTTCGGTAAAGTTACTGAATATTCTGATTCTAACCAATTACTGTTTTTCATTAAAAATGTATCCTTTTTCTGTGAAGCTTCTGTCCATCGTTTATAAAAAGTAGGATTAAAATGTCTTGTAAAATCACTGAGGATGGAACATAAATTGACTTCAGATACATGATAACTTTATTTTAAAACTGTTGATAATGCCTCCAGTGATTTTCCGCCTTCGATATACGAAATTATTATTTCACGTTTAAAAAACTTAGAAGTAGACATTTTGAAGGGACAATAAAACACGTAGTTATTTGTATTCCTAACAATTACTTCTGTTAATTCACCAATATTTTGTTCTGTTTATATACTAATATAAAATATGAGGGTAGTGCGTTAAAACAAAGGGTATTTTGGAAATTGCGTTATAATCGACCTACCTAAGGTCTACATTCATAAGTAATCCTAAACATATGCCTAAGTTCCTTACGCAAGTAGGTAGAAACCAATTGTCCCCATGCACACCCTTCACACTCATTCAGTCTACGTAATAAAATTTAAAAAACTAAAAATTCGTAGTTTAATGTATTATCTGCCCACAAAGTTTCGAATTGTAGGTATATTATGCAAAACTGCACTTAATGCTTTACTTTTTTAATGTTTAACATACGATTCAACGCTCAATGTCACACGTGAGAACTGGACTTTTTATTGATAAAAAATAGGAATAATACATAGTAATAATATATTTCCGCGCACTGAAATTCAAAAATTTAGGCAAAACTGCATTTAGTGTTTTTGTTATGATGTTTGAAAAGATAATGCTTTTTTTTATTGTTTAAAACTGTATTCAACCCTCACGGTCACTCGAGAAAACTGGGATTTTTAGAATCATTCAGCGCTGTTCCCTGGTGTGCAACTTGTTTATTAATATTTTCACACGCAACATGAGTGCAAAAAAGATAAACGTTCTAATATTAATGCAAAATTACAAAACTTACCGCAAACTATTGATGTAAACAACAAAATTTAAAACCCCAATAGATAGCGAGCGGTTTTCCGTTTTCTGATTTTTAGGACATTTTTACTAGTTACTCCGAAAATCGCAAATTTCCGCAGCTTTTTTTTTTGATTATGTTTATGGATAGCTAGGCTACAAATCAACATAAAATGTAAAGCGTTGTAGCATTCACTTATTAAGTTATTCATTCATTTGTACAAACATATTGTTACGAATATTAGCAAAACTAAGGGGTGCTGCCATCTCTAAGTCGATGCTAAGCAGCGCCTTGCATGCACATCGATAGATCAATCATTATGTATCTACATAAACGAATCAATCATTATGTCTACACATATGTAGGTACACACAGCTGAGAGCAACGGACAAGTACATGCAGATATCTTATCTGAAATGCTCCTAAAGGTATGCAGTTGTGATTGTCGAAGTGTCGCTCACACATACAAGCGCATGGGGTATGAGAGAAGCTATAAAAATTATACATCTGCAGTTGTAGCTGAGAAATTTATAACTAACTAAGTAAAATTCTGGAAGCGCCTAGAAGATGCCACGAGGAAATCACAGAGTATAAAAGCATCAGCGGTAGAGGCTGTATGGGTAGTTTCAGTTAAGCACGCTATCTGTCGGGCAATAGATCAGTTTCATTTGAGCTATCAATCAGTTTGGTTATTAAGCAAGCTATTCGTTGCAAAGTATAAGTGTTATTGTGAAGTACTTTAATAAAGGCCATTTTTCCATTATTCAATATTGGAGTTATTTATTCAACAGTTTAGCGATACGAACGTTGGCAGAAGATTGCAAATAAGGGGAATAGCAGTAAATTCGTTACAATTGGTGTCAGAAGAGGAATTGTCGAATAAATTCCAGAGGACAACAAGGACATGGCAAAGTTCAGTAAATTGAAGATCCAGCAACTGAAAAAGTAGTTGGAGAACCGTGGAATAAATACAACCGGTAATAAGATCGAACTTCAAGCACGGCTACCAAAGGTAATGGAGTTGCAAGGAATTTATTTGGACGAGTTTGTCTTTTATCCTTATGGGGAGAAGACAACAACAAAAATTGAAGAGAAAAACGAAACATCTCCGACAGTTACGAGCACAGACTTGAACATGCAGACCAATTCTAAATATTCTCGCGGATTTTTTTATTTCCGCGGAAAAATTCCTGCAATTCTTTTCTCCTAAGGAGAAGAATAATTGGGGAATAGGAATTTCGAATTTTCGAACTCAGCTGTTTTGTGAATTGAAATTTCGTTGCGCATTTCTTATTTCGATTCAAAAATTGAAAAGTTTAATTATTGTTGCAAATATGTTTGAAAATATATATATTTAAATATAAACAATGCACAGTATTGCATTTCATGTGTTATTCACTGAAATGAGTAATGAATTTGTGCCACAGCAACATCAACAGAGGAGCATAAGAAGAACAAGACGGCGGGATAACACAAATCCGCTGGGGTGGCCTGCTTTCATTCAGCAAAGCAATTCTCTGGCGGCCAAGTCGAGTTCAGTTCGCCTTTCGCCATATGCCTTCTTAAAAATCCTTGCGCAATTTCTGGATGGCTGCATCAAATATACCAAGAGCTCTTCTGTTGCTTATGATATATTTTCTACTTAAAATAAAGACTATTGTGGTTGTTGTTGTTGTTGTATTAACTAGTGAAAAAACTCCTATGAAATGGCAAAGAAATTCCCCTCTCCCTCACATTCATAATACCCACTTTTCTCCCATAACCGGTTTCCGCTTTTTCGAACATTGTTCAGAATACTTAGGAGGAAAGGGAGAAGTGAAAAAACTCACAAGGAATTTTTATTTAGAATACGAGGGATGGGAGAAGGGAAAAAACTCGCACGGAATTTTTGTTTAGAATAGTGGCTTCTCAGCTGGAATCGCAGGAGACGCGTTTAACATCCAAGATGGAAGCACAGGAGGCACGCATTTCAGAAATGTTGTCACAAATGTCATCTCGACTGGAATCGCAGGAGAAATGCATAACATCGAAGATTGAAGCACAAGAAACGCGTATGTCAGAAATGTCTTTGATGTAATAAAGATGGAAACACAACTGAAAGAACAAGAGGCACGCATAACAGTACAACTCGAAGCGCAAGAGGCGCGTATATCATCAAAACTCGAAGCGCGTAGGGACGAGAAAATAACGCAGTTTGAGGAAAAAATCGAAGCCGAGGTGGATGCTTTGAGAGGTCGTATGCAAGAGTTGCAATTAAATCGCCCAGCTGTTTCAGCAAGCAATCCAAAAGTAAAAACACGGTTCTGTTCCTTTCCAGGTCTTTCAGCTACAGTTTGAGAAGACCGCAGCAGTGAACAACTGGAATGCTTATGATAAAGTTGCAGCTCTATTCGTAGCATTGAAGGGGCCAGCAGCCAAAATCCTACAGACGATTCCCGAAGGAGAGCGGAACAACTATGAAGCATTGATGGCCGCTGTCGACAGACGTTATGGAAGCGAGCATAGATCACAGATATTCTAAATTGAGTTGCAAAACCGCTACCAAAAAGCGAATGAGACTTTGCAGGAGTTTGCCTCGGATGTTGAAAGATTGGCTCATCTCGCAAATGCGGACGCACCCATGGAATACACCGAGAGGGTAAAAATCCAGAGCTTTATAAATGGCATACAAGACGTGGAAACGAAGCGAGCTACATACGCAAACCCAAAGCTGACATTTGCTGAAACGGTATCACATGAATTGACTCAGGAAACTGCCTCCCTATTGAGTAAGCCAGTTTTCAAAGCACGCCGTGTGGAAGTAGAAAGGCCAGAGTGGGTAGACGCAATATTGGAGGCGCTGAAAGCATCGCAAAAGCGGAGTAAAAAAGTTATCAAATGCTTCAAGTGCGGGAAGCCCGGTCACATTGCACGTCATTGCGATCTTGGTCCTGGTAGTTCCAACTTGGATGGCCGTAAACGCAAAGCTGGAGGAGATGAGCAAGAGCGTGCCAGATGTAAAAATCGAGAGCCAGCTCCAGCTATTGAATGTCCTGTGATATCTGTGTCGCAAATTGGAAGGAAATCAAGCAGTCTTACCGTCAGAGGGAATGTGGATGGCAAGGAGCGTGTACTAACTGTATATACGGGCGCATCTCATTCCTTGATTCGATCTAATTTAGTCAACAGGAGAGTAAAACCGTTACCTGGAGCAAGGTTGCATACGGTCACAGGCGAGTATAACCAAGTCCAAGGAGAGGTGATATGTAAAGTCCTAATTGGGAAGGTCATGGTTCTACACAAATTCGTTGTGGCCGAGGTCATTGATGGAGTCATATTGGGAGTGGACTTCTTGGTTGACCGTGACATCAAGATCGATATGCAGAGAAGGGTGATGCGTTATAAGAACCAGGATATACCACTTAACTTCAGTTTGCAGAAAGGGTTCAGTAGTAATCAAGTGCTTGTGAAAGAGATCCGACAAAAACCGCAAAAATCAAAGGCAGCAGATCGGGCAAGGGTTGATGGAACGAATGGGCCAAACAAATCAAAACCGAAGGTACCTGTGAGAGAAACACTGGCATTGAAAAGCCCTAACGGACGTACTAAAACGAAGGAAAGAATTTCGCAGAAAGAATGCAAGGTTGGTTTCAAGCCAGGCCATACTACTGTTGTGAAGCATCGGAACGATACTGATTATGCAAAGCAAATCCGTCCAGCGCAAGCTCTACGAAGTAGTTCATTGGCCAAACAAGAGAGTGTGAAGGAACGAACCAGGGTATTGAGTAGTACGATGAAACACAGGTACGATGAGAACAATAATTCGAAAGGTTTCTTGGCGGGAGATTTGGTACTGTTATACAAACCTCACCGGTGGAGAGGTGTTCCATCCAAATTTCGGTGCAGTTGGGAAGGCCCGTACAAAGTTGTGAAGAAGATCAGTGACACCATCTACCGCATACAAACAATTGGGAAACCACGAAGTAGAAGGGTGGTTCATTTGGAGAGGCTAGCAGCGTTTACATCGAGAGATTTGTCTGATCGGGACGATCAGACTTAGGTGGAGGGCAGTGTTACGAATATTAGCAAAACTAAGGGGTGCTGCCATCTCTAAGCCGATGCTAAGCAGCGCCTTGCATGCACATCCATAGATCAATCATTATGTATCTACATAAACGAATCAACCATTATGTCTACACATATGTAGGTACACGCAGCTGCGAGCAACGCACAAGCACATGCAGATACCTTATCTGAAATGCTCCTAAATGCATGCAATTGTGCTTGTGGAAGTGTCGCTCACACATACAAGCGCATGGGGTATGAGAGAAGCTATAAAAATTATACATCTATAGTTGTAGCTGAGAAATTTATAACTAACTAAGTAAAATTCTGGAAGCGCCTAGAAGATGCCACGAGGAAATCACAGAGTATAAAAGCATCAGCGGTAGAGCGCTATGGGCAGTTTCAGTTGAGCACGCTATCTGTCGGGCAATATATCAGTTTCATTTGAGCTATCAATCAGTTTGGTTATTAAGCAAGTTATTCGTTGCAAGGTATAAGTGTTATTGTGAAGTACTTTAATAAAGGCAATTTTTCGATTATTCAATATTGGAGTTATTTATTCAACAGTTTAACGATACGAACGTTGGCAGAAGATTGCAAATAAGGCGAATTGCAGTAAATTCGTTACAATATATTTCGACCCGTTTCGGAATGTCTTAAAATACATTGACTTTTACATACATATTAATACATTTGTACATACATATATTTTGGCTCGCTTTGGTACGGCCTGAGATTCAACTGACACATTCATTCATTTGTACAAACATATATTTTGTACACCGTGCACCGTGGTAACCTGAACCTTGGTATGCTATTGTTTGGAGCTTGCTCGCGACAAGCCTTTACCTGTAGACAAATTATTAACATGATTCATTTGTGCTTGCTTTGCAGATTCCACAGCTAATTTTATTTATGCTTAGAGTGCAGTTCCCAGGGAACTGAACTGAATGTATATGTATGCAATATAACTGAATTAAATGTATATGTGCGTTACACTTAGTTTGTAAGTATTAGTGTAAGTAAGTATTTTAGCGGCGATCCTGCCAGTTCTGCTTAGGCAAACTGCTGTTTACAATGCAGTCTGCTAAACATCTTTAGCAGGACGCTCCACAATATTACATGGCGGTCCTGCCATACTGCTGAAAATAAACAGGCAGTCTCCTTATCATCCTTAGGACTGCTGAATTAAATAGGCAGCTTCCCTCGTCCGCTGCTTGAAATATAGGCAGACTTCCTCTAAAAATCCTTAACATTTTTTGAAAAGGATCCTGCAAAACTTGAAGCAGGACAAAATATAAAATTTAGTACGGCGATATAACTAAAGGATTTCGAGGAATTACCGACGAGGAAACAATTAAATTGGATAACCAACTTGCCTATGCAATTAATTCTGTGTATTGGATGCATGTTAAGCTGCGAGGTGATGATCCCAACGAACATAATTTAAAATAAACTTTCAACAGACTATTATTCGTGATAAGCAAATAGGAACACATGCAATTGAAGCGTAAGGCATAGAGAAGTGGAATAGCCCTTGGGCTGCAGACACACATCAAGAAGACAAAAGAAGATAGCAGATTATGTATGTAATTATTTAAATAGTTTATTTTAAAAGTATTTGGCAACCTAACGGCTGCCAGTTTACGGGCAAAAAGTAGATTTTTGCTAATAAAATTAAGAATTTTTTTTCTTCTCGCTCTAACTTTTTCAATGAACGAAATCAATAATCAATAAGGATTTGACGTAGTATTTTTGCGTTGTAGTAGAATAATAGAAGAAGAAGAAACAACAGTTAAGTAACAAAGAAAAAAAATGCATTTAAATAAAGTTTTGTAAACATTTTTTAACTAATAGAACATAGGCAGAACAATGAATATGAAGAAAAAGAGAAAAAAATATGAAGCCTAAAGTGGCATAGAAAATGAAATAAAAATAAAAATAGTAGAGAAATAAATTTTCAAATTCCAATATTCTGCAAAGAGAGTTAAGTAAGAAAATTTTTTTAATCATGATATTTTGGAAAAAAAATATTTTTAAACAGAAAAATTTTTTTACGAACAAAATCAATAATTTTATTAGGCCTAAATTAGTCCTTTATTCTTAATCCTTTTTTTAAAAAACAAAAACCTTATTACCTTACTATTAAAAACCCATTTCCAAACAATAACTCTCAAAATGCTTCAATTAACGGAATATTTACTTGAGACAAGCTTTATCAGCACTGTCTAAGTTCGATAGCAAACCAAAAATTTGAGTAAACTTTTCGGATGCTCATGACATCTTTGCAAAAGTTTTGATTGGCAATCTTTTAAAAATGTATGTACTTAATATTCTTCTAATCACATAACCATTATAAAAATAACGAATTTGATATTTATATCACAATTAATGCCTCAAAGAGTACATAGCTGAATGTCAGTGGAAACATGCAACGCACCAAAAGATACCACAAGAGAAAAAAATTTTTTTTCCACCAGTAATAACAGTAGAAACGAAGAAAAAGTCACAATGATATTATAAATTAAGCGCTTAATAAATAAATTAATAAATTTGCAATTAGGCATGTCGCGCTCGTTTTCATCCAAAAAGATAGAAAATTTTACATAATAAACACAAGCAACCAGATCATTTAGGAAAAGATTGACTTAGGACAATACTTAACCAGGCTGAAAAATGCCGGCAATCTAGGCCTTGTAAAATAAAAACACAGTTGCCCTTAGGGACAAATTGATTGTTAATAATTGATAATACTCGAGTAGACAAATTTGAATAAAATAAGATAGGTTTCAAAGTTCTCAAAAGATCTAATATTTGCATTAATAGGAACCAAAGTTCTCAAAAGATCTAATATTTGCATTAACGCCAGAAGTTATGCATGTGACAAATGTCGACAAAAATTTAAGAAATTCTTCATAAATATCATGACGATCCAATCTGGAAAGGACACCCAGAAAACCGCATGATATACATAAGATCAAATAAAAATATTATTGGAAAATATTTGCATCTACTGTACCTTCTTTTAACCATTGGTTCAACCACTTCTATTACACAATTACCTTACGTTGCAACAACTACAGTTACTCAAATTTTTATGTAATATACTCGGAAACTCTCGCTCGCCTTTAAGAGTAGTGCCAATTTATTGTAATTTATTATGAAGTATTAATTCCCAATCAATTAGTTACGGACGTTCTATTTTAACTCTTAATCTTAGTTAGGCTCAAATAAAATAAAATAACAATGCAAAAGCTTTGTTTAATAGAAATAGTCAAGATAAGGAAAACTAAATATCCTATATTTAGTCGGTCATACATTAGATAGCATATATATAGGGTCCTGTGGAGTAGAAAGTAAGCAAATCAAAATAATTTCTATAGAATTATAGTAATGAATATAAGTATTAATTTGACTTTCTTCGCCTATAAATATTAGTTAGGCTAACTGAAAAAAAAAAAATAACGAAACTTTGTTTAACCGGCTTCATCTAGGAAAACCTCGTCTTTTAGAGAGGTCATAAGGTAGATAGTAGACATACATATAGAGCCCTGCAGAATATAAAATACCGATAGGAAAAATAATTAATAACCTGTAGAATAGGAAAAATAATTTTAACCTTTGGAATAGAAAATATCAACAATAGGAAAAATAATTTTACCCTATAAGGTAGAAAAATCGATAAAACTAATAATGTGACAATAATTCCATTTAGAGTAGTAAAGCTCGATAAAAACAGTGTAGAAAATAGAAACATAGAAAACATAAATCAAAATAATAATAATAAGAAAATTGTAATACATAAAAATAGACTTAAACTCATAGAATAAGAGCACTTTAATTTTATAAACACAAAGAAAATTTTTATTGTATGCAAAAGAAAAATACAATAATAAAACAAAACAAAAGAGAAAAACAAATGTGAAACTATTCTTTGGAAATCAAGCTAAATGTCATAAAATACTGACACATACAAAAAAAAAACCCCAACAAGCAAAGTAAGCACAAACGGATTCAAAATCAATAGCCTAACTTGAGTAGCCATAGATAATTCGTGTACAATTCGTGTAAAAAATAATATATGTCTACTCTTTCAAAGGCGGATGGTGTAGCATTCACTCATTAAGTTATTCATTCATTTGTACAAACATATATTTCGACCCGTTTCGGAATGTCTTAAAATACATTCACTTTTACATACATATTAATACATAAGTACATACATATATTTTGGCACGCTTTGGTACGGCCTAACATTCAATTGACACATTCATTCATTTGTACAAACATATATTTTATACACCGTGCACCGTGGTAACCTGAACCTTGGTATGCTACTGTTTGGAGCTGCTCGCCACAAGCCTTTACCTGTAGACAAATTATTAACATGATTCATTTGTGCTTGCGTTGCAGATTCCACAGCTAATTTTATTTATGCTTAGAATACAGTTCCTAGGGAACTGAATTTAATGTATGTGTATGCAATACAACTGAATTGAATGTATATGTGTGTTATACTTAGTTTGTAAGTATTAGTGTAAGTAAGTATTTTAGCTCATAGAAATTTTGTATAAAAGAAAACAACTTTTGAATAAAGAGATTAATTCAATCTGCTACCGCTTCAATGGCAGTTAATTCTATCTGGTGCCGCTAAATGGGCAGTGCAACCTAAATTACGTTCTTTTCATTATCCCCAAATATTACAGCGTGGCTAAACGTCGGCAACTGTAAAAAGTCTCGATGAACTTTAAAAAAACTTTTTTTTTCACCATGTTTTATTTTGCAATCATTTATTTATTTATTTAAGGTAAACATTAACATAATATTACAAACGTGTTAGTTGTTTCATATTTCATATTAGAGTCTAGTTTGCTCCTTAAGCTATTGATTAAAGTAAAAAATCATGCCAGTAGCGACATTGAAAACAACCATTTTTAATCAGCAGTTTTTCTACGATTTTCCATAGTGCGTGGCTTCAACCGATTTCTCCAATTTTCACAGAAAACAGTTATCGTCATAGAGTCTATGCCCCTACCAAATGTCACAAGGATTGGTAAATTTTTGTTCGACTTATGGCATTAAAAGTATTCTAGACAAATTAAATGAAAAAGGGCGGAGCCACGCCCCTTTTGAAATTTTGTTTTATTTTTGTATTTTGTTGCACCATATAATTATTGGAGTTGAATGTTAACATAATCTATATATATAAAAATAAGTGCACATTTTTGGTGTTACTTTAAAACTTGAGACCGGCTGCATGTAGATGGTTTCTGCAAAGTTTGATTTAATTTGGTCGAGCGGTTTATGAGATATATCACACCAAGCTACGGCTAGGTTTCATACCAATAGATGGCACTTATTTGCATATTTGCGTTATTTCATGAAATGGAATAAGTGGTGCTTATTTCCATTTTGCATTATTCAATGGAACTGACGTTTCTAGAATTATAATTTGACGTTCGGCATTTCTCAAGTGAAAACCAAACGAAAACAAGAAGTCATTTGTTTTTTTTTTTCATAAAAACTGTGAAAAAAAATGAACTGGATTTAAGTAAATTCGGTATATGCTGTGTTTCAATTTGGTGAGTAATGTCCCACTAAATTTATTAAGTGTGATTTTGTTGTGTCAAAGAAACAACATTGTAATAGAATTGCGTTGCTTTGCTTCAGAAAAAACCATGAATACAGTTGAAATAATCTTAGAAATTGCTGACCGACTGCATTCTGATGAAGATGTCATACATTTCGCATCGGCAAATTCGTTTTTGGCTGGGATTTTGGCAACAGGAATTCAAGAGTATCGAGTTCATTGCATTTTTTACGACGAAGCGCTGATTCATTATTTTGGTAAATTTCAACTGGTTCTTTTCAAATGATCGCTTCCTTACTGAAAATGTGCAATATCACTTCATTACACAACTGTCCCAACAAACAACGGTTCGGCGCATCGTGTTAAATCTTCTTTCATGACGAGAAATCACTTATTGGGAAAACGAATATACAGGATCGTTGACTGTTGCCATTCGACTTGCAAATTTACGACTACCAAATCTGATAGCCATAAGATTTACATATACAATGTTTCTTCGAAATACGGACCAAGTCAACATTAGAAACATTCGCCCACCTGTTTTCGAATCAATATCGCTACAACTATTTGGTAACCTAACTCATGGATCCGTCGAGTTCAACGAATATATTCACCAGCGTCTCGAAAATTGTTGTTCCTATACACTTACTAACTTTTTTACTCTGATGCCTTAAGAATAAAAAAATTAAAAAAAAAGTAATGAAGAAATGTGTTGTACTGATTCATCTGCATCTGATCGAGTTTTCTTAGACAAGAGTGTGAACAATGAACATGGCTGCCATTTTGGCAATAGGAATTTTTCAGATACAATGGAAAGAGATACACCACAACACAACATATCTGTCACATCGTACTTTCGGTGTATATTGACATTAGGTCTTTTTGTTATGAACTATGGAGAATCAACACGTGTGTTCAATATTTATGTAGTTTTCGATTCACAATTGAGTATTTCTTCATTTTTAATTGAATTCATATCAATATTTATAATACATTGGGAATTCCTTCTGTAAGTATGTCGTATAGTTGAACAAAAACATAGTCGAAAATTGTGGCAATGATGTATCATGTTTTTCTCTTCAAATTTATTTTTTCAAATGTTCTTTCTTCGTTCATTTTACAGAACACATTTAGTGATTTCAACTGTACGTAATCGTGCGCACGTGCTTTTTGTGTTTTTCATCAAATTTTTGTTTGGTTTGAATTTTCGTTTTGTCTTTTGGACATATACGTGTGGGTGTTTTTCGACCGCGCATTTTTTGTTTGCACATGTGCTTTTCTTAAATTAAATTTCTTGCGTTGAACATGGAGTTTTAGTGATTTTTTTTCCTTTCTCTTGAAGAAAATGCCTCGAGCCAGACGTCAAAATATCGGTCGACGTACGCGTAGTGCCAACAGAATGTTACTTCAAAGAAGAGCGCAAAGTATTGATGACCTGTCACAAAAAAATGAAATACGACGTGAAGGATAAGCACGAAATAGATCTGCAGAACCACAGTCGCAAAGAAATCCAGCACGACCAAGACAAATACGATGTCGTGTTCTAGAAAATAATTATCGTGCTGCTTTTAATTACGATCCACATATTTATTATAGTATGCATGGATATATTGGATTAATGAGTGCGATATGTACACATTGCGAAGCAGCTAAGTTTCTGGCTGAAACGGCTGGCATGTGTTGTGCTAATGGCGGGGTCCGGGTAAATAATATACTAATTATATTAATCAGATATTAAATAAAAACTAAAATTTAAAATCAAATGAACATATTTTTTACAGGTCGAGATGTTCAAAAGAAAGTTAGTGCGATGAATTATTATTCTTATCGATTGATGATTCGTGCACAAGAACAAAATTACATTTTTAGATGTGGTAAACTTTTTCACCAATACATTGCAGACATGTATGCAAAAATTGAAAATGAACGTCTCAATTTCATCCGATTCAATCAAGCCAAATTGCGATCTGAAGAGTACATACATTTACAAGATGCAATAGCGAATGATGCAAATGTAAATGATATCGGACGTCTGACGATATTACCAGCTTCTTATATTAGTAGTCCACGCCACATGCACGAATATGCACAAGATGCTATGTCATATCGCTCATTTGCTGCAACGTCGTCATAACTCAAAAAACATGAATTTTGAGTTCATAATATATAAACGTACCCAATATCATGATTTATGTTGTATAAAAAAATCTTCGTGATCAGTTAAAAATTTAGCACGTGGTATAAAAATGAATATATGCCTTTATATGCGCAACATATGGCAGTTAAAATCTTTGAATGGCTCTCCTGGAATATTGTGTTTTTTGAGTTATGACGACTTTGCAACAAATGAGCGATATGTTCGAAAATACAGCCGACCAGATCTTTTCATCACTTTTACGTGTAATCCGATGTGGAACGATATAAAAAATAATTTGTTCGACGGTCAGTCACCAACAGATCGACACGATTTTACAGCACGTGTTTTCCGGCAAAAATTTAAGGCACTGATGGATTTAATTGTGAAATTAAGCGTTTTTGGAAAGGTACAATGTTGGATGTACTCGATTGAATGGCAAAAAAGAGGTTTGCCACACACACACATATTGATATGGCTGGTACGTAAAATAACACCGGACGAGATTGATAGCGTCATATCAGCCGAAATACCAGATCAAACCATCGATTCAGAATTATTTGAAGCGGTAACAAAAAACATGTTTCACGGTCCATGCGGTGAAATAAATATGAATTCACCATGTATGATCGATGGGAAATGTTCAACGCGGTATCCGAGAACATTAATTTCCGATACCATAACAGGCAATGACGGATATCCATTGTATCGACGTCGATCATTTGAAAATAATGCCATATTCACCGATACTGTCAAAAGTTTTTCAGGCTCACATAAATGTTGAGTACTGTAACTCAGTAAAGTCTATCAAATATATTTGTAAATATGTGTGTTAAGGAAGTGATATGGCTGTTTTTAGAGTAGATGGTGAAAATAGAAATGATGAAATCACTCAGTATGAATTGGGGCGATACATAAGCAGTAATGAAGCAGTTTGGCCTATCTTTTCGTTTCCTTTGCACGAAAGACATCCTGTTGTTGCCCATTTGGCAGTTCATCTGGAGAGTTTATTTCACTACTGATAATGTACAGCAGAGAGCAGCACAACCACCAGCAACTATTTTAACTGCTTTTTTTCAATTGTGTGAAATCGACACATTTGCCAGAAATTTGATATATGTTGATATACCGCAATATTACACCTGGAATGCATCATCGAAAAAATTTCATCGGCGTAAACAAGGAACACCAGCTGATGGTCATCCGGGTATTTTCCAAACAGATGCCTTGGGCAGGATGTATACGGTACATCCCAACTATGCTGAATGTTTCTATTTGCGAATGTTGTTGGTAAACGTTCGAGGACCAAAATCATTTCAGGATTTAAGAACAGTTCAAGGTCATTTTTGTCAGACATATCGCGAAGCATGTCAGCTCTTGCATTTGTTAGAAGATGACACTCATTGGGACGCAACACTTCATGATGCATCGATTTCATCTCATCCACAGCAAATACGAATGCTATTTTCGATTATAATATCCACATGCATGCCATCGAATCCAATTGAATTGTGGAATAAATATAAAGATTACATGACTGAAGATATTTTAATTCGGATGCGTCATAGAGCAATGGATCCTGATTTGCTGATTACATTGGAAATGTACAATGAAGCTTTGATAATAATTGAAGATATGTGTCTCGCGATTGCCAATAAAGCATTGGGACAGTTAGCTTTGATTTCACCAAATCGTCCAATGCATGATTTATTTGATCGAGTGTTGCAGCGTGAACAACAATTCGATTGTGACGATTTACGTACATTTGTTCAAACCAACATCACCAAATTGAACAATCAACAAAAGGATATACATATATGACAAAATCATGCAAGCTGTTTCTGATAACACTGGTGGATTATATTTTTTGGATGCACCTGGTGGCACCGGAAAAACATTTGTGATTTCATTGATTTTGGCAACTATTCGATCGCAACAGAAAATTGCTTTGGCACTCCCTTCTTCTGGAATTGCTGCAACTTTATTGGATGGAGGACAAACAGCTCATTCAGCTTTAAAATTGCCATTGAATATACAGGTGGTTGAAACTCCAACCTGTAACATATCCAAAAATTCGGCGATGGCCAAAGTTTTGCAATAAGCAGCGGTCATTCTATGGGATGAGTGTACAATGGCAAACAAAAAATCATTGGAAGCATTAAATCGAACGATGCAAGATTTACGTGGAAACCGAAGGCTTTTTGGTGGTGCTTTAATTTTATTGTCATGTGACTTTCGACAAACATTGCCCAGTGAATTTTTGAATTCATTGGAACCGTCTGGTATGCCACCGCATTGTCTAAATTTGAAGGTCGGCTCATCAGTTATTTTATTACGGAATTTAAATGCACCAAAATTGTGTAATGGAACAAGACTGAATGTAAACAAGTTGATGGCGAATTTAATTGAAGCAACAATACTGACCGGCAAAGCGAAAGGTAAAAAAGTGCTTATACCGCGAATCCCACTGATACCAACAGACATGCCATTTGAATTCAAGCGTTTGCAATTTCCAGTGCGCCTGTCATTTGCAATGTCAGTCAACAAGGCGCAAGGACAAACGCTTCGAGTATGCGTATTGAATTTGGAGGAACCGTGCTTTTCGCACGGACAGCTATACCTACGTTGCCTTCCAGAGTATGCATTCCAAATTGTTTGTTCATTCATATTCCAGATGGAAAAACGAAAAATGTAGTGTATCCAAATGTTTTGGATTAAGAATTGAAATAAAGATTAAAAAAATTCTATATATATATATATTTTATCCCTTTTCCAATATTTCTATTGGTGTAGCGAAGCACACCGGGGTCCCGCTAGTTTACTTATATACTGCAAAGATATAAAATTTTTTCTTAAAATTTTACTTAAAAATTTTTTTTTTTTAAGTGGGCGTGTTCGTCTTCCGATTTTGCTAATTTTTATTTAGCACACATATAGTAATAGGAGTAACGTTCCTGCCAAATTTCATCATAATATCTTCAACGACTGCCAAATTACAGCTTGCCAAACTGTTAAATTACCTTCTTCGGGCGGTGCCGCGCCCATTATCCAAAATTTTACTAATATTCTACTCTTCGTCATAAGGTCAATCCATCTACCAAGTTTCATCGTTTTATACGTCTGTGGTAATGAATTATCGCACTTTTCCGGTTTTTCAAAATTTTCGATATCGAAAGTGGGCGTGATTATATGCCGATTTCGTTCATTTTAAATAGCGATCTGAGATGATTACCCAGGAAACTACATACCAAATTTCATCAAGATACCGCAAAACTTACTCAAGTTATCGTGTTTACGGACAAACGGACGGATAAGGCTAAATGAATTTCTTTTTTCGCCCAGATCATTTTGATATATAGAAGTCTATATCTATCTCGATTAGTTTATGCCGTTACGGATTACCGTTGTGCGAACAAAATTAATATACTCTGTGAGCTCTGCTCAGCATCATTTGATTTTAAAATTTTCATGTCCGACTCAAAATTGTCCGCTAAAAAAATATTTTTTGGGTTTTGAAGTATTTTGGTGAAAAAATTTATTTTTTCGCCATTTTTTTTAAGGGTTTCTTCAGAAACGTGCAAAAGTGTTACCGATGAAAACGAATTTGTCCCACTTAAAATTAAGTGATAAAAACGTTGGCATTAAATTTTTTTTTGGTTTTTGGGACTTGTTTTGGTCGAAATCGATTTTTTTCATTTTCAAGAGTCCAAATCATTTTTTATGTATATGTTTCCGTTAGACCCACCAATAAGTATGCCAAAATGATCAGGGGACGAGCTAAGTTTATTTAGCCATGTCCGTCTGTCCGTCCGTCCGTACGTCCGTCTGTCCGTTTGTTTGAACGCAAACTAGTCCCTCAATTTTTGAGATATCTTGATGAAATTTGGTAAGCAGTCATATTTTAATGGGGGATTTGATATTTGTTGGAATCGACCGGATCGGACCACTATAGCATAACCTCCCATACAATCGATTGTTCAATAAGATTTCGCCATTTCTTTCCCATTTCTTTTATTTTATTTATTTTACGTATTGGGCATAGATGATTGTCTGAAAAAATCGTCAAGATCGGACATATTTATAATAAAAATCCCATACAACCGACTGTTCAGGTAAGAGGATTTTCATCATTTTTTTCGTTGTTGTTGTAGCAGTGCTTCGCCCACCTAACATCTGTGACCTATCACAAATTGTCATCAATATCCTCTAACGGGAGTCCAAGGAAACTTGCTGTTTCAACAGGTGTGGACTATAATGAAAGGGGTGCTAGAGGCGTTGGTTCCACATTACAGTTAAAGAGATGGTTGGTGTCTTGTGGGGATACATTGCAAGCGGGGCATACATTTTGTATGTCGGGGTTAATTCTGTATAGGTAAGAGTTTAACCTGTTACAGTATCCAGAACGAAGTTGAGCTAGAGTGACTCGCGTTTCCCCGGGGAATATGCGTTCCTCCTTCGCAAGTTTTGGGTACTGTGCTTTGAGTACTGGATTCACCGGGCAATTCCTGGCATAAAGGTCCAACGCCTGATCAAACGTCACACCCAAGATTTTGGGGTGTAGGACAGTCGGTAGCGTAGTGCCATCGACGTGGAAGTTCAAAATGGTCGACATTTGGGACGTCCATGTTGTAAATAAGGTCGCGGAGGATTTAGTCGGTGATAATGCCAGGTTTCGCGAGGCGAAAAAACTGGAGAGATCAGGGAGGTAGCCGTTTATTCTGTTGCAAAGCTCATCGATCTGTGGGCCTGGGTCTGTGGCCATTATTGTGCAGTCATCGGCGTAAGAAACGATAGTAACTCCTTCTGGTGGCGAAGGTAGCTTAGATATGTAGAAATTAAACAAAAGTGGGGATAGGACACCACCCTGTGGCACCCCTTGCTTAATTATTCTTGGTTTTCATGTTTCGTTTCTAAATTACACCGATACTTGCCGACCTCCCAGATAATTTGCGGTCCACCTTTTAAGACATGGTGGAAGGGTAGACCCTTCCAGGTCTTGCAGTAACGTGCCATGGTTGACCGTATCAAAAGCTTTTGATAGGTCTAGCGCAACGAGTACTGTTCTATGGTGGGGTTTTTGATTTAAACCGCAATTTATCTGAGTGTTGATGGCATTTAGCGCGGTGGTGGTGCTATGGAGTTTTCTGAAGCCATGCTGATGACAGGCTAGCTGTAAATTCGCTTTGAAGTAGGGGAGCAAAATGGCTTCAAGCGTATTGGCTACTGGCGAAAGGAGAGATATCGGGCGATACGACTCTCCTATGTTAGCTGGTTTCCCAGGCTTTAGTAGCGGGACAACCTTGGAAATTTTCCATTTCTCGGGTATGACAAAGGTGGAAAGAGACAGGTTGAAGGCATGTGCTAAATATTTGAAACCATCTTTTCCTAGGCTTTTAAGCATCGGCATGGCTATGGCGTCTGGGCCCACTGCTTTGAATGATTTAGCATGACCGTTGGCATCCTCAGCCTCTTTGGCGGTGATGGTAATTGGTGACGCGCTGAATTTTATGTGCGTGTCTGTTGGCCCTCTGTCTATCTTTGTCGACCGTAGAATGCATTATATATTGTCGGCAGAAAGCGCTCGCGCATTTTTTCGCATCCGACAGCACTTTATCGCCAAAGGCGATGGAAACTTTGCCATTGTGCCTAGACGGATTCGATAGGGACTTGACGGTGCACCAAAGTTTACCTACACCGGCAGAGAGGTTACAACCGCTTAGGTGCTCCTCCCATTTCGCCTGCTTGTGTTCATCCACAAGCAATCTGATGCGTTGGTTTATATCCCTTATTTGTATGTCGCCGGGATCGAGCTCTCTTATAAGGTCACGTTCTCTCGCTAAACTTGCGGCCTCCGCCTGGAAGTGGGGCCGAATTTCGGGAATTCTACCAGCGGGAATGAAACGAGCCGAGGCGGATTCAATAACCTTGCGGAAAGCACGCTCCCCTTGGCGGGCATCAGTCGGGATAGGGAGGGCAGCAAAGTGGTTGTCTGTAAAGGATTTGTATTCGTCCCACTTTCCTTTTTTAAAGTTAATGAAAGTGCGTTTTTCTGTGACGATGAAGTCGGTAATAATAAAATAAGTATAGACAGGTGGTCGGATGCCAATGTTACTATCGGCTGCCAGTTGAAGCAGTTTACGAGTTCTGCGCTCACGATTGAAATATCCGGCGAACTGTGACAGCTTCCTACCATACGTGTGGGGGCGTCTCCGTTTATTGTGAAGAACGTCGTTTCTTCTATTTAATCCGCTAACATCTCACCCCTACTGTCCGCCCGCAAGTTTGAATGCCATAGATCGTGATGGGCATTGAAATCGCCTAAGATAATCCGATTGTTGCCAGTGAGTAAGGCGCTAATATTAGGGCGGTATCCACTGAAACAAGAGGTGGCAGGAGGAATGTAAATGTCGATTTCTAGGTTTGCATCACCTGACCGGACAGATAAGCCTTGACGCTCTAAGACACTGTCGCTGCGGTCGATGCCCGGATCAAATATATGATATTGCACAGAGTGGTGTATGGTAAACGCGAGGCCGCCTCCATTTCCGATCTCGCGATCTTTTCTGTGGACATTATACCCAGAATAGGTCTGCAGTGCAGATCTTGCTGTGAGTTTAATCTATTGAATCGCAGCAATGCGGATGTTGTGCCGCTTCATGAAGTTGACTATCTCCGTGATCTTCCCAGTTAATCCATTACAGTTTAACTGGAGAAGTCTAAAGTGCATCGGGGGAGACGTCGCCACTTTGGGAGTAAGTGACGGGTGACTACGCCTGGGTTGTGGAAGGCTAGGACGCAACTGCTGTTGTGGCACTGGGCCTGGACGTCCTTGGGTAAGCATTGGGGTACCCGGTGTATTTGTTGCTAAGGCGCAGACTACGGGACGTCCTAGGGCGTGGACAGGGCGTCTGGTTTTGGGACCTAGCCCAGAACAACCTGTCGGATGCAACCATTCCTTACACGAGACACACTGACAAGAGTATGACCGTCTTAAAAAGATTATTTTCCGGCAGATGCAGCAAAACTATTTCTCAGGACCGGCGTCAGGAGACGGACCCGGATTGGGTTCGATACCTTTCCGGAGCAAGAGAATATGGAGCAGTCCCGCTGCAAGGAGCTGCTGGGAGGATGACTATTTACAAGCGCTCGGAGTGTATTTCTGCCATGAAAAAGCTCTCATTGAAAACTCATCTGCCTTGCAGATGCCGTTCGGAGTCAGCATAAAACATGTAGGTCCCGTCCGGCCAATTTGTAGGGAAAATCAAGAGGAGCACGAGGCAAATTGGAAGAGAAGCTCGGGCTAAAATCTCTTCGAAGTTGATCGCGCTTTACATTTTTTTATTTGTGTGTTTGATTAAGGATAAAATAAAAATAAATAAATAAATATCAGGCTTAAATTATGAGAAATTAATGAACTTTTAACTGCTATATTATCATTTCAATTTCTTATGGACTTTTTTTCTTTAAAACTTTTTGTATTTAAATTTAAAATGGATGAACCAAATCCTTCTACATCATCTGAATCCACTTTATCACATATACTTGAACACGATATTATTGCAGTTGGTGTATCAAGTGAATTAAATAATCTGAATTTACCTAGACGTGACATTTTAAGATTTAATTTTTTTTAAGTGATCTTGCTAAAATTCAAAGTAAAATGTTTTCGCATAAAAATTTAACTCCTCATGTAATTAATAAATTGGTTGAAATTTGGAATAAATTGAATATTCAACTAATTGATATAGGTAGTATTCTAAGAAAACTAAATGTTTTAATTGAAAAATATCACGAAAGCATTAAACACAGAAAAAAAGTTCAGGAATTTACAGCATTCGTACAATCAAGAAATGAATTGTTTTACATTGGAAAATGTACATGCAAGTTAAGAACAACAGAATGGTCATGTGGTTTGATACCAAACCATTTAAGAGTATTTGTGATGGACCAAAATAATGATAGAAAATTCACAATACCTGAATATATGCATGACATTGTAGATGAAACACCTACAACAATACCAACAATGCCAACAGTTAGTGACGATCCAACATACGAACCACTTGGAACAGATATGGAAAGCCAAATTGCAAATGAAGCAGTTGCAGAAGCATCTGTTACAACGAAACGAGGACATAATACTCAACGATCCGATGCTATAAATTTTGCTATGATGTGTGACAGATTCGGTGTTTCAGATAGAGTTGCTTCATATTTAGCAACAGCCCTTTTCGAAGACATAAATTTTCGAGATGTTCGTGGTGAACTTGTCATAATGGATAAATCTAAAGTTGCAAGAGAAAAAATTTAAGTTAGAGATGAAGTGCTTCGTAAACGATACATAGATTCCAACATAACTGCATTTTCTTTCGATGGCAGAAAAAATTATTCATTAACTAGAGAGCAAATTAATGATAAATTTCATACAAATATGGTAAAAGAACCCTATTTAGTTGTTCTAAAAGAGCCCAATGCTGAATTACTCGGCTTTGTTAATTTGGGTGAAGACGAAAATGCAAAACACAAATTAAAAAAATTAAATGAATTCTTCAATAGCAAAAAACTGTCAATAGATCAATTAATTGGCATATGCAGCGATGGAGAACCAGCTAATACTGGAAAATTTTGTTATAAGACTTTTTGAAAAGCATTTAAATAGACCACGGCACTGGTTTATATGTGTGCTTCATTTCAATGAATTACCATTTGTTTATTTATTCAGAGCATTAGATAAAACAGTCACGAGTGGACCAAGAGCAGCAAGTGGAAAAATACACAGACATTCAAGACTGTGAAAATTTTCAGGTATGCATTTGTTAAAATTATTTTATACGAATTATATACAGATGTTAAATATTTATATCAAATGGCCAAAGCAATTTCAAATGGCGCTGTTTCAGTTGATTTAGCTAACATAAAACAGGACCAGTTTTACATTATCGATGGCTAACCAAAGCAAGCAGGGTATTACGTCTATATACAACAACTAATACACCATCGGAAAATTTTAAAACTAGCAGTTTATATTATTAGAATTTATGTGCCAATGTATTTCAATGTAAAATACTATAAATCTGTTGTATACGGCACGGCAGTGTAATTTTATCAAAGTTTATTCGCTGGACACGCTACCTACCACGTAATTTACTTAATATTTTAGATGGTGTAATCCAAAATAATTCATATTACGCTCATCCAGAAAACATTTTATTAGCAATGTTATTTGATGATAGAAAAGCCATACGTGATAGAGCTATCAAAAAAATTGTATACTATCGAGAAAAAATACTTCATCCAACTAAACTCAGAGTTTTCAAAAAATATAATATCAATTTTATTGCTTCAGATTATACTGATATGATTGATCTGAATGACGACAATTTACTATATGAACCGGCATTCACAAGAAATATTCCATACGATCACTTGGTACAATTCTTAGATTATGATGAGCCAACACTAGATGATTCTAATATCCCAATTCATATACAAGGAACAGAAAGATATGTACAGTTGTTAACATCTGTTTCCAAACGTGTTATAGAAAAAAAAACGTGAAGGTGTTATGGCTGTTACAGCAAAAAGTCGTGAAAAACAACTACGAATGGAGAGCAAAAAAGATTTTTAAAAATAATAACATAACATTACTTTTATTTTGAAAAAATACGTTAAAATAGTCAATTCTAAGTAAAAAAATAATTTTTTAAATAAATTACATTAAAATTATAAAAATTGTGTTTTTTTGCTTATTACTTGAAGATATTTTTTTTGAAATTTGTTTCTACTAAAACGAATTCGAAAAAAGAAAAACTGTCTGAATGAAAGTTGTTGGAAATGTTCTGTTCGGAGAATTATCAGTGGTGGCTGCGAGGAAGATCTGCGAGGAATGAATCAAAGTGCACCTTGATGGCACAGCGGTAGCCACTTTAGCTGATGGATCGGTATAAAGCCGGAGCCAGGGCTGAGGGGAAAGTGTCGGGTGGCCATAAGGCGGCGAGCCCCCATCGCTTAGCTTGGGCACGGACGTGATAACCTTAAAAGCGCGATCCGTTGCCCCCGCAAGCGAAGGGTGACACGTTCCACGACGGGGCCCCCATCTACTCCGATTGTAGGATTGACTCACTCTCTGGCCACCACCGCCTTCAGGACTGCGCTATGGCAGATTTGAACGCGGGGTTGTACCAGGCGGAAGTCTGTAAGCCGATCGATTGGAGAGGGTGCGAATCAAAAGCAAAAAACGTATTTTCAGCGTATACAGTTGCTGGTAGTAATGCTAAAATCTATATTTATTTAATATATTAACAGTTCAAGTATATTTATATTTTTTACAAGATTCTTACACTTATATTTTTTCGTGCTAAGAAGCGACCTTCTCCAATTAAGTTAGAATCCAAAAAGAGCGAATTGTATTCACGAACGTAGGGAAAGCAATTAACAGCTCAGCCAGGTAAATGCAGAGCAGCGCAAAAGAATTAAATGTATTGTAAACGTAGGCAATACGTTCACAGCTAAGCAGAAGTTAAGTAGCGCAAAGAGAGCGAATTGTATTTGCGAACGTAAGCAAAGACAAACTCAGAAATACAACGCAGATCAGTCTCGGCGTACGGCGTTTAACTGGAAGCGGCGTAACATACTCCCCTCCGTGAACTTCGTGCTGCTCCGCTGTACGTGGTTCACTTCGCACATCAAGCTTCGCAAGCTTAACAACTGGCCTGGTATATAATCCTTCACTGGTTTTGATTACAGCACTGCGTACCTTACCGTCAGTTGATTGATTGACGTCCACAACGATCCCTATTTTCCAAGTATTTCGTTTAACGTTTTCGTCAACGACGATCACTATATCCCCAATTCGTATAGGGGTAGCGGTTTTGTCGAACCATTTTGTCCTTCTTGTCAGCCAGTCAGTTTCCAGAAATGTTCAGCCACTTGTCCAGAGATTCGTAGGTTTTTATTCAGTGTCGCATTATCAGTATCATCAAAGCAGAATTTTCTTTCCCCGTTTGAACTACCCAGCAGAAAATGGTTAGGCGTAATCGCATCTGCCTCTGGTGCATCAAGCGGAACGTATGTAAGTGGTCTAGAGTTTAAAATGAACTCCACCTCTGCCAAAGTCGCTCTAAGTATATCTTCCCGTAGATTAGCCGGAGGTAATATGTCCATAAGTACAGATTTAACAGAGCGTACCATTCTCCCCCAACAGCCTCCCATATGTGGTGCTGCGGGCGGTATAAATTTCCATTTGATGTTCGGGTGGCGGTCTTTGAGTTTATCGGCTGACAGTTTTTTAATTTCGCTTTCCAGTACGCGGTTGGCTCCACGAAAATTCGTACCATTATCTGACCAAATGCACGCTGGCACCCCACGACGAGAAACAAACTGTTTCAGCACAAGCAAGAAGCAGTCAGTTGAAAGAGATGACACCAACTCGATATGGACGGCGCGTACTGTTAAGCAAGTGAAAAGGACACCCCAGCGTTTCTCTCGTCGTCGTCCAACTATAACTTCAATTGGACCAAAGTAGTCGACGCCCGTATTTGTGAAAGGACGAGTAAAGGCCCGAAGCTTGTCTAACGGTAAAGCTCCCATTTCTGGTGGATGTGGGGTCGCGCGATTATTGCGGCACACTTGGCAGGTTTTCACGGTGTCCTTTATTAATGCCCTTAAGCCTTGTATCCAATACCTTTGCCGCATTTCGTTCACCACGATTTCGTTATGGTGATGGTGAAACTTACGATGATAAAAGTCTGCTATGAGACGTGTCACCTGGTGATGACGGGGCAGAATCGTAGGGCGCTTTACCGAGTAACTAACTCCTTCTATTGCGTCGACCTTCCTTGTACTCTCAAGATTCTATATTCGTCCAAGAAGGGAGAGCATTTGTCTATGCTACTTTTCGGATATATATTTCCACCTGCAATAAGACATGAGATCTCTTCGTAATAAATTTCCTCTTGACAATAATAACACATTCGTATCCTTCGACGTCTAGCTTACTCAACAAATTAAACATTTTGGAAGACTGCAATATCTTCAACGCAATTTTGTTGAGGAAGCGTATTACATAGCCTTGCGCGTTTCTTAGCCTCTCCCATCTACAGAATATATCAGATTCGGGGCTAATGATCTTAAGAGGTGACGTCGTTTTTCGTATTAACTCCATATGAAACAGAGGTTCTGACTCACAGACTAGATTTCCCTTCGGCCATTCAGTTTCAGGAAGGGTTAAAAAATGAGGGCCCTTAAACCATTGGGCGTCCGAGTCTAACACCGGTTCCCTCGACCACTTGGTACCTTCGTCGGCCACGTTTTCTGATGTGGGAATCCACCTCCATTCATACTCTAACGAGTCTTCCAATATTTCGCCTACCCTTACAGCCACGAACTGCTCAAATTTTCTTGCATCGGATCGGATCCAGTATAATACATTTTTCGAGTCAGACCAAAAAATCCTGCGTTCAAGGGAAACCGAAAGCTCCTTTGCTAAAAATTTTGCTAATCGTAACCCAAGAATCGCAGCCATTAATTCCAATCTGGGATATGAAATGGGCTTCAAAGGCGCCACGCGGGTTTTCGAAGCCACCAGACTGCAAACAAATACGTTCTTTCTTTCTGCGCGCAAATATGCGACCGCTGCGTAAGCGTCCATACTGGCATCCACAAAAACGTGCAGCTCGACCCTCTCGGCGGAGTTAACTAAGGAACAACAGCGAGGAACACGCACATTTGTTATAGATCCTAGGCGGCTTAACCAGGTCTTCCACTTTTCCTCTTGCTAAGCCTTAATGCACTCGTCCCACATGACACCTGATCGCCATATCTCTTGCATTAGTACCTTCGCATAAATAAGATAGAATCCCAAAAGTCCTAAGGGTTGACCCCTTCTCATTATTAACCGAAGTATCTCACGTTTAGTTGGATATTTATCCACACCATAAACTTCTCTCGAAAATATATCAGAGAACGTGAACACGTCGTCGACCGGAGACCACCACATTCCCAAAATTTTCTCTTGATAGGTACTTGGGTTTTCGATATGTTTGTCCTCTTAATGAAAATGTCCGCTTAAGGCACCCAACACGGCTGTCGAGTTCGATTTTCAGCTCCTCATATCGAAACCACCGTCAGCGTGGATACCACGTTCAACTGAAGCCAGTTCTATCATCTCTTCCTCTGTATTTGCACTTTGAAGCCAGTCATCTACGAAGGTGTTTTCGATTATCGCATCTACCGCGGAAGGTTGCTGATCCTGGAATCGCTCAGCGTTTTTGTTTTTTACGTAATTGGCTGATGAAGGCGAACATGAGGCTCCGAACGTCATTACTTGCATGATATATATATCGGGATCTCTCGATTTGTCTCCCTCACGCCATAAAAATTTCTGCGCAGCTTGGTCGTCTTTATTCACTAATACTTTATGATACATTTCGCGAATATCGCCACATAAGGCGATTGGCCTTTCCCTAAATCGGATTAGTATGCCTACAAGAGACTTGGTGAGATCTGGGCCTTTCATAAGAAAGGAATTTAGGGACATATTATTAACAGCCGCTGCCGCATCCCACACCAGACGAGTTTTGTTTTTATTAACGTTAGCAACAGTAAAAATTGGAATAAACCACGATTTATCACTCTGGCATGAATCATGCTTACCAAGTTTTTTCACATACCCTTTGCGCTCGTACTCTGCGATGGTAGTCATAAGAAACTGTTTCAAACCAGGATCGCGTGTCATCTTTGCCTCTAAACACTGCAGCCTTCGGCTTGCCATTTGAAAGGAGTCGGGTAGCTTTACGTTGTCGGACTTCCACAAAAGACCCGTCTCCCATCTTCTTTCGTTAGGACGATATCTTGTTGTAGACTCCATAATTCGAAGAGAGCGTTCGTCTTCCTTTGAGATGAGGGGTTCAACTGCTTGAATTCCTACCGACTCTAAGGAAAAGTATGACTGAAGCAGCTTCTCCAAACGGCTGCTATTATCGCAATCGCAAACGTGCATAAACCTCTGCGAAGTATCTTCATTGTTGCTATTCTTACCGAATACCGATCACCCTAGCTCACACCTAACTGCGATGACGTTGTCTAACTCCGATTGCCGAATTTCTAGTGGTACGCAAATCTGGCGCTCCTCTATTCTGAGCTGATATTTTCACTCTAACTGTCTGATTTTAATTCATTCTGAGTTATGTCGCCCGTCCATTGCAGACAAAGCTCTTTCTGCGGGCCGTCTAAACCCAACTCGTTTGCTAAACTGTGCTCTATTAGCGTGCATGCTGATTCTTCGTCAGCGAATGCGTACGTATTTACGACTTTGTTTTGGCCAAACAATATCACAGGTATATAACGAAAGAGAGTGCGCTTACTATACTTCAGGTGACATAAAATGGGAGACGTCGTCTGATTTTTGACGTCTGTTTGATTTTTCGTTTGCACGTCGCCGTTGGTTTTAGTAATGGTATGCAAGAGTGGGTTATGAGCCATTTGACAGCCGTCAACCCCAAATGTCTTCTTTGAGTTACAATTCCTAACGAAATGCTGTTTAAAACAACGAATACATAGCTTTTCCTTGCGCACAAATTCCCATCTATCCGCTTTTTTCATAGCTAGAAACTCACTACAATTTGTCAATAGATGATTAACGTGGCATTTCGGACAATCAATTTGCTTCCGATCTCCCCCAACTACGTCGTGCGTCATAAGGATTTCACGTTGCTGCTTACGACTACCCCTTTTTTCTTCTACACGAGACGAGGATAAAACAGAGCTGCCGATAGGCGTAACCTGACTGGCACATGTGACCAGAGCGAATAACCACTCGTCAAATGCAATGATGTCAACTCGTTGGTGCGTTAACCTATAACGTCCCCAATCTAGCTTAAGGTCATAAGGCAACTTGGCCAGCAAATCGTTGAGCAACATTGGGTCATTTAAATAAGTGTCTAACCCGATTGCTTGCATGGTCGTTCTGTAGTTTTGAACGGCCAATGCGAAATTAATTAAAGTATCTATTTTATTCATCCTTACCTCTGGGTATTGTCTTAGCTTAACTTGCAATGTTTGCTGTATTACGTCGGCGCGGCCATTCGAGTGCAAAAGGAACAGTGCTCGGCATCATGGGCTTTCCCCGTACAGCTTCCAGAGCCTGACCTCTTAGGCATTTTTGTAGACGAATCAAGTTCTCTTGATTGCTAAAACCACAGCGCTCTGTAGATTGCTGGAAATTGGTGATAAAAACTGGCCACTCCTCCGGGCTACCCGAAAATAGCGGTAGATCCTTTGAAATTACATGTCGTGCAGAAATATGAGATGCAGACAACGTTATGTCGTTCTCCGAGTTGTGTCCATATAGCTGATTGCCAAAGGAAGCGTTGGAAAAATTTGGTAGGTTATGGAATGACGTTGGCGGTAAAGCGCTGTCATATTGGTTAGAGCGATTTGGAAAATTCCGAAATGTGTTTGGTTGGTAACCAATAAACGGTTGCGAAGAACTTATCGGATAATGCAATGAAGCTGTCGGCACGTCTATGGGAAATCTGTTTGAACGGGCTCCGCAACTCTGTATACCAGAGAATAATGACATGCCTTCCCGGTGGTTGCCCGATATGCTGAACACGGGACCCAGATTTGGTGCGAATGCATTTGATACGTTTGTGCCGCTAGATACAGTATTCTGCGAAGAAATTTCAGAAAATATTCCAGAAGAACAAGTAGTCGTATGCATTTGTTGTGCATAGTTGCGACCAATCACGCCGGTCGTTGCGGGAAAATTTTGAGAAAGGCTGTAATTAGTTAATTCAAGAGGTGGAAAGTTACTTTGCGGCTGACCGCATGTCAAAAACGGTTGATGGAACATACTGACAGTAGGTTTACTGCACAACCTCATTTCCGACGACATAGCTGCCGAGGAACATAGCTGCTAGAACTGGTACCCCATCTTACTTGCAGATTACTTTCAATACTTGCGGCGTCTCTGGCAATATTTGCTTGTGCATACCGTGCTCGCTTTTTAGGATTTTCCCTTCCTTTGAGCAAAGTTCCCGCCCGAGTTCGCCGAGGTGAAGGATCACGTGACGACCCTTCTGATGGTTGATGTACAGGTGAGGTTGCTTGCAAGGGCATTGGTGTAGATGCGACGAATGTTTGAGTTTGAGTACCAACCACAGTTATTGCAGGTGCCTGTGCTTCAGTGGACGCGCAAACAGTAGACAAAGCTGTGGCGCCGGTTGGAGCGGTTTGGCCATCCAAGTTAACAGTGGTTGCATTTTGGTCAACCGAATGCTGTTCTGTCTGAACATTCATTTTCGTTTTTCAGGTTATGATTACACGTGCCTATTCGATCGTTTACAAGATGCGGAAGCACCAAAGTATTTTAGATTATTGGAGAGGGTGCGAATCAAATCAAAAAACGTATTTTCAGCGTATCAAGTTGCTGGTAGTAATGCTAAAATCTATATTTATTTAATTTATTAACAGTTCAAGTATATTTATATTTTTTACAAGATTATTACACTTATATTTTTTCGTGCTAAGAAGCGACCTTCTCCAATTAAGTTAGAATCCAAAAAGAACGAATTGTACTTACGAACGTAGGGAATGCAATTGACAGCTCAGCCAGGTAACTGCAGAGCAGCGCAAAAGAATTAAATGTATTGTAAACGTAGGCAATACATTCATAGCTAAGCAGAAGTTAAGTAGCACAAAGAGAGCGAATTGTATTTGCGAACGTAAGCAAAGGCAATCTCAGAAATACAACGCCGATCAGTCTCGGCGTAAGGCGTTAAACTGGAAGCGGCGTAACACCGATCCGTAGGCTTAGGGGAAGTGCGCCTTAAAGCACAGCGGTAGCCCCTTTAGCTGACGAATCGGTCTACTGTCAGAGCCAGGACTGAGGGGAAGGAGTCGGTTGGGCGTACGGCGGCAAGACCCCCTTCTCTTAACTTGGAAACGTACGTGATAGCCTTAGAGGCGCGGCCCGTTGCCCCCGCAAGCGAAGGGTGACCACTGCTATGCCGGCACCCCTCCCCTCCGGATGTGGGATTGGCTCGTTCTCTGGACATCGTCTATCCCGTATTCACACTAAAGGTGCAGGGGAGCGGTGCACCAGCTCTGCATTTGCCAGTTCGTAGGCTGCGTGGAAAATCTGGGCCCGAAAGCACCAACGCTTCGCAGCTGTAGAACCGGGTCGACTGGAGCAATGGATAAGGGGAAAAGGTGGGATAGAATAAAGCGGAGAGCCCCCCTCAAGGCACACCGCTTCGTAGTTGTAGAACCGGGTCGGTTGGAGCCATGGCTAAGGGGAAGAGGCAGGGAAAATAAAGCGGAGAGACAGCACACCGTAGTAAGACAGCACACCGTCCACTCAGCTAGTCAGGAGAAGAGATCGGGCTGCCTTTAATAAGGCAACCACCTCCTCCGACTAACCTGCGAGGAATGAAGTGCCAAGACCAAATTCATTTCTTTTATACTGCTTCTGTTATGATGCTTTTAAGAAATGAACGGCTAATTAGGTACTTCAGTAAATTGCCATTTACTGTGAGTCGCCATGTGATATTTGCTTTGTTGTTGTTGTTGATTGCTGCTGTTGGCTGCCTGTTAATGTACTATGTGTTGTATAATTTCAGGGGCATGTGAAAAAGGGTTACAGTGGAGGTTGTACTATTGTAATGCTACGTTAGAGGACTAACATTCTACAGTACACTTTAAGGTCACCAACATCACTTCTGTGTAATTTCTAGCCATTTCCAGCTCAATGTTCATCAGCCATTCCTTTAATCCTCCCACGGCGACATTACATAATGATTGGAGCAGAGACAGCTTCTTGGAAACTCCTAAATATTACGACAATATCATCTATATAGCCGACAACTTACGTGCCTCTGGGAAGGTCGGTTTGTAGCGCACCGTCATACATATCATTCCATAGCGTTTGCTCTGGAAGAAGATGTCCCAAAGTTTCGTAGCACTGTCAATATCTACATCCAGTTCGCGGCGTTGAAAGCATTTCTTGTATCCAAGGTAATCAACGTTTTATTTTAATCTCCGGTTTTGGCTTCACGGGCTATATTGACAACTATTTGTATTGCAACTATAGTGGATCTTGACTATCGAAATCCAAATTGACTGCTTTACAAGCCACCTGAGCTTTCCAGGGTCTGCTGCAGACGCTCACTGAC
This sequence comes from Eurosta solidaginis, assembly GCF_040869045.1. Lineage (NCBI taxonomy): Eukaryota > Metazoa > Arthropoda > Insecta > Diptera > Tephritidae > Eurosta > Eurosta solidaginis. The sequence goes on from NC_090324.1 coordinate 10,207,290, forward strand.
AATACGCTCGATAATCTTTCCAATCGAATCCAACATACAAAGTATCCTGTATCAGGATGGCTGGTCGGGCATCTCAGGTCCGTAAACACTGATGTTCTAGACCTTTTAGCGGATTTAAGCTATATTTGGCACTCCATCGGCTCCGGGGATTTATTATCTACAACTCTGTTTGCTGCATCCTGTACCTCCTGCTCTGTTATTCGTACGATTTCAACACTTTCGAGGTCCCCGCTTTGGGGAAAAAGAATTTCTACGATTCGTCTCATAAGTATTGGGCTTGTAGCGTTTTCTGATTTCTGCGCTTTAATTTAAGCCATCACCGTTCAACAAGCCAATCCCAAGGATCAACGTCGGCTCTCTTCATTAGTTTCTTGAAGCACACTTTCTTGTTATTTTTTACCACTGTTCTTTGGGCCGATTTTGTTTGGCGCGATATTTGAACCGTCAGGTCCTTCGCATGTGTATTTCGTATTTTGGCATCATTCTAAACCACACCAACAAATGTTTGTGGTTCAAAAAGTGTTGTTATCATCTTCGCCTTTGTACTTGATTTGAAGCTATCCTTGGTGAAGTATCCTTTAGCTCTAAGCTAATAGCTTTGTGGTCACTGACTGTGTAGACGTTACTGGTGGACCACTGTGCTCGCCCCGCTATTTCTTTAATGGTTCGGCTACTGCCAGAGTCAAATGTATATTTCCCCAGTTCATTTAGAAGCTCCAGCCTTAGGGATGTAAAGCTTTCGAGAAGAACTCTGTCTCCATCGTTAGTTCGACTACTACCCCATACAGTTGACCAAGCATTAAAGTCTCCTCCCAATATATGTGCGTACTTACGCTGTGCTGCTATGCACATCCCAATAATCATGCTATAACCGCACTGCGTTACCCGCCTTTACGCAACAAAACACACCCCTGAGTGCAAGTGGCATCGCTGTCAGCTGTTGCCGAACAGCAATGCCAATTGCACTCAGCAAGGCCAATTGCATTCAGCTATAGGGAAAAATGGCAACGCAGCGTGGGTACATATTGAGAGTTGTTATAGAACCGGCAAATTACACACGCGAATAAATTGTAAAATCTAAATTTAGAGTAGAAATTAAAACCTAAAGAATAAACTAGAAACTAAAACTAGGTGCATTACTGAAAAACTAAAACGTGTAAAAGAAAAACAAAGTTTTAAATAAAACAACTAAACTTAAAAGTAAACGTAAGTGTGTGTAGAGCTGTATGTGTAGTGCAGCACATTTTTGGTGTCCAAGATGGACACCTTATATGGCGACCGTGGGCCGAAGGCCTGCAAATGCGGTGAGTGGCCTTTCAAGCCTCCCAACAGGCACTAACTAAAGTGAAAGGAAAAATCTACATAAAATTTAATAATTTAAAATCTTCAAAACTTAAAATGCTAAAAACTTAAAATCTTAAAAATTTAAAATCGTAACTTAAAATTCAAAAATTTAATTAAAAATGAATTAAACAAATACAGGTTTTTTCCTAAAGAATTAAAATTTAATTTACACAAAATTTAAAAATCTGCAAAAAAAAACTATAAAAAAAATTACAAAAAAAATACAAAAATTAGAAAAGCCATTACAAAAAAAATGTTTCTTTGAAAACTATAAAAATTACAAAAAAAAATTTAAAAATTCGAAAAACCCTTACAAAAAAATTACAAAATATTAAAAAAAAAAAAAAATCTACAAAAAAAAGTACAAAATCAAAAAATTACCAAAAAAATACAACACTATGATACACAAAACTTATTGAAACATAAGCATTTTCGACATTAAAAATAAAAATTTTTCAAGGATGCATATGGCAGTGGTGGTGGTTTCTTTATCCGTGGCTAGTGCAGAAAAATTAGAAAAATAAAAGCAGGTAACAGAAAAATATAATAAAAAGACTTAATAAAAAACGGAAATAATAAGAAATTGTTTTTACTAATAATAAAAATACTAACGAAAACAGAGATAATACTTAAATACAACAAAAACTCAAATATACTTGTGCGAAAACATTTTGAAAAAACTGTACCAAAATTGCGAAAAAAAAAAAACGGCACTAGCCACGCCACCAGAATAACGGAAAACCACCGTACACCAAAGGAAAGCCGAATGGCGGAAAAAATAAGTGACGCCACCGACATCAGATGGAGTAGCAGAACGCAAAGCGCAGCAGCAGAACAACAGGTACAGCAAGCGGTAAATCAAGCCAACCTTTAAATGGCCAAGCAGTAACGGGTATGATGTGCAAAAATTTTTCATAATTCAGATTAGCTTAATATTTTTTTTTTTCAATTTTCTTTAATAAAATGAAAACACATTTTATATTATATTCGCAATTTCATTCTTGACACTAACTCTACATACTCATCAAAATGTAATATATTTTATATTATACTCATATCTTTTTCTCTTCAATTTTCAAATACCATTTTTTCAAATATCATTTTTTCAAACTCATTGCAAAATACAAAAAATATTTTAATTAATTAATTTAATTAAATTACTTACAATACTTATTACAAAAAAATTTTCTTGTATTATACTCATACACATTTTTATATGTGTAGGATTAAAGGTAGGCACTGTGGGACAGGGTCGGAAAAAAACAGAAAAAAACTTTTTTTTCATAATTGCATTGCTTCAACGTTTTGATTATTAAAACAATTGGCAAAACTCAATAAACGTTTTTTTTTCTAATTTTAGTCCCACTCTGCCCTACAGTGGGCTTCATCAAAAACAATACAAAAAATAACATGAAAAATAATTTTTTTTGCGTAAACGGTGGTTCCGTACAAAACCAATGAAATTTTTTTTTAATCCCGGTGCGTCCGAGGATATTCGTATTACAAATTTGAAAAGATGCGGTGCGCCCATATCTATAAAAATAAAACCATACAATTTTAATAAAAACGATGCGTCCGTAAAAGCACAAACACATTGAGATCTTTTTAATAAAGCGGTGCGTCCGTTATCAACAGCCAAGTCCTTTTACCAAAATAAAATATTTTTCCTTTGAAATCAATTTAAATTAAATTACTTCAATATACATTCAATTTATCATTAAATATTCAGTCTTTCATTAAATTGCCGGATAATTCTTTCAATTTCACATCAACATTCAATTCAATTTCAATTTCTGTTAAATTTTCGTAAGCAATTTCTACAAATTCGACTTAAATCAGTTTAAATATTTCTTCTTTGCTTCCTACTACATATGTTCCTTAGAAACCAAAAAGTAGGTTCCAGAATTTCAGAACAAGACTCAGATTCCGAAAATTCCAAAAATTCAGATTCCAATTCGAAAAATTTTAATTCCGAAAGTTCCGATTCCGAAAATCTCGATTTTAAAAGCCCAGTTTTTGAAGGCTCAACCACATATTCGCCCAGTACAATCAAAAACCTTGTTGTTAGACTTTCTTTGTCCGGAGAATTTCACGGATTTGAGGAATTGCCCGAAACGAATATTTCAAATCCTCCTGATTCCGATACAAATATGGCGACTCCTGAAGAAAAAAGAACGTTTACCGGCATATGTGCTGGTATTATGCGTGAAAATTATAGCGGTGAGCCCCTAGGTCTCGAATCTTTTATTACTAAAATTTAGTTAATCGAACAATTTGTCGACGAAAATTTGACTGACATTTGTATTTCATATATTAAATCCAAACTCGATGGTAAAGCTCGAGAAGCGATACCAACTCAAGTACTTTCAGTTAACGATATAAAAATAGCACTACGTAACCGTATAAAACCCGACAACTCCAAAGTTGTGGCCGGAAAAATTGCAGCTTTGCAAGTTAATAACAATAATTACACCGATTTTGCCAAACGCGTCGAGGAATTGTCTGATGCTTTAGAGCGTTCGCTCATTATCGAAGGGATTACTCAGACCAAAACCCGTGAAATGGCCATCGAGCAAACAGTTAACGTTTGCCGATTGAACGCAAAAACCAGTTTAGTCAAATCAATCCTCGCTTCAACCAATTTTTCTGATTCCAGGAACGTAGTAGCCAAACTGATTGTAGAGCAATCAAATGAAGTAAAAGAACGTCAAGTTTTAGCATTTAGGGCGCGGAACAATAACAATTTTAGAAACTTTCAAAGTAATAACCGAGGTCGAAATTTCCAAAATCAAAATCGTAACTTTAACAATTATAGACAAAATAGACCATCCTTTAGTAACAGTAACTATGGCAACAACTTCAATCGCGGCAATCAAAGGCAAAATTTCCGTTCTGGCGGTGGAAATCGGAATCAGCCTAATAGTAATAATAATAGCAACAATAGTCGTACTAGCAATAATAGCGGTTCTAACACTTCCAATAATAGAGCTAGAAATGCAAGCGTTCGGGCTTTAAACAGGGAAGCCCCTCAGGAGCGAACACTGAGGGAGGACGAGACAAATTACTAACTTATTCAGCTCACAGTTTTTCTTCTATTGTTTATTGTCTTAACCTAAATTATTCCGATTTTATACAAATAAATATTACTGGCTCTAACAAATTTTGTACATTTCTAGTCGATACACAAGCCGACATTTCGTTAATTAAAATTTCTTCTCTTAATAAAAATCTGTCAATTAATAACAATGATACAATTAATATTACTGGAGTAACTACAGATACAGTTTCTACATTAGGTACTTTTACAACCAACTTACATTTTTCAAATTTTTATATCAAACATACGTTGCACGTGGTAGACAATGATTTCAACATTCCATCAGATGGAATACTTGGTAAGGATTTCCTAAAAACAAATAAATGCGATATCAGCTATGCAACAAATTGCATTTCCTTCTGGTTAGGCAATGAAAAGATCGCACTTCCCATCCTTCACGGAATGGAAAGCGATACATTTGTTATTCCACCTCGTTGCGAAGTTTATAGAATTTTCGCCTTGGAAAAAGACTCAGAACCACTTTTCGTGGATTCTCAAGAGATTTCTGACGGTGTCTTCACAGCGAAATGTATAGTTGATACTAGGAATCCGATCATTAAAGTAATAAACACCACAAATAGCGTAAAATACGTAAATAACTGCAACATTCAAACAGAAAAACTTTCTAATTATCACGTTTATAAAATCAATAACCCAGTAAAGCAAGATAGTCGTATCAAAGAACTTAAAAGCATTTTAGAAAAACAAATACCTAATTATGCTGAAAATAAGCTTATTAACTTATGTTTACAATATTCCGATATTTTTGCGCTAGACAATGATAAAATGACAATAAACAATTTTTATGAACAACAACTAAGACTAAACGATACAACGCCAGTATACATTAAAAATTACCGCCTACCGTATTAGCAGCGCGAAGAAATAAATAAACAGGTTAATAAATTATTGGGAAACGATCTGATCGAAAATAGTTGTTCGAATTATAACAGTCTCTTGATTTTGGTACCGAAAAAAGACCTAAATGGCCAAAAATCGTATAGAATGTGCGTTGACTTTAGGGCTGTAAATAAAAAGTTAATTGCCGACAAATTTCCTTTGGCACGTGTAGACGATATTTTGGATAACCTTGGTCGTGCGAAATTCTTTTCTACTTTAGATCCTTTTTCGGGTTTTCACCAAATCCCACTTCACAAAGATTCAAGAGACATAACATCTTCTAGTACTGACCGCGGAGCTTTTCGATGGAAGGTTTTACCATTTGGTCTAAACGTAGCTCCAAATTCATTTTCAAGAATGATGTCAATTGCATTTTCTGGTATTTCACCCAACCAAGCCTTTATGTATGTAGACGATATAATAGTAATTGGATGTAGCGAAGCACATCATCTCAATAATCTAAAAAAAGTTTTCGAAATCTTTAGGAAGTTCAACTTGCGACTTAACCCAAAAAAATGTAATTTTCATAGACCTGAAGTAACCTTCTTAGGGCATAAATGCTCAGCAAATGGTTTGCTACCAGACGATTCAAAAATTGAAGCAATTAAAAGGTATCCTAAGCCATGCGATAAAGATGCTGTCCGAAGATTCGTGGCATTTGCAAATTATTATAGGAGATTTATTCCAAATTTCGCTTTTTTAGCAGCTCCATTGAATCGTTTGAGTAGAAAAAAGGTTGAATTTAATTGGGATACGGCATGTGAGTTAGCTTTCGAAAAACTAAGAAAAAGTCTGATTTCTCCAAAACTTTTACAATATCCAGATTTCACCAAAGAATTTTTAATTACGGTTGATGCTTCAAAGTTAGGTTGTGGTGCGATACTGAGTCAAAATCATAACGGTAACGACTTGCCAATTTGTTTTGCTTCAAAATCCTTTAGCAAATCTGAACAAAATAAAGCAATAATAGAATTAGAACTTTTGGCAATATATTTTGCAATAAAGCAATTTCGTGCATATATTTATGGCACTCACTTCAAAGTTAAATCAGATCATCGTCCACTAGTTTATCTATTTAATATGAAAGATCCGTCGTCGAAACTTTCCAGAATCCGTTTGGAATTGTCCGAATATAATTTTACTATAGAATATATTAAAGGCAAATCTAACGTAGGTGCAGACGCATTATCGCGAATTTCAATTCAAGAACTTAAAAATTCCAATAATCAAATTTTAGCGGTACAGACGAGGTCTATGACGAAACGTCACGAACAATTACAACAACCGGTTGAAAACATAATCGAAGAAAATGTCAAATTACTGGTATTCGACAAATTTTCATATAATTTTTCCAAGAAAATTCATAGGATAAAAAACCAAATATGTCATGACAACGATAATAATAAAATCAATTTAAAAATATATGCGCATTTAAAACATAAAAAACTCGAGTTACTTAATATTGTGTGTACTAACAAAATAATGCAATTAGATGAATTACTTTTGAAGCTTGAAAAAGAAGCTGGTAAACACAACATTAAGCAAGCAGAATGGCAAAAAGATGATCAGTTACTTAAATATTTTTCTATTTCAAATTTTAAAAGTACAGGGAATTCAATTTTAAAAAATTTACAAATACTATTAATAGAACCTGTCGAAACAGTTACGGACAACGACAAGAAACTTAAATTAATGGAAATTTACCACAATGACCCGATATCAGGAAGTCACTGCGGAAATAAAAAAGTATGACCCGTGATATTGTCACATACGTCAAAAATTGCAAAAAATGCCTTTTGAATAAAGTCAAGCCAAAAACCAAAGAAAATTTGGTGCTTACACCAACACCCTGCAAACCTTTCGACGTCGTAGTTATAGATACAATAGGACCTTTGCCTGAGTCGAATAATGGGAATAGGTTCGCGGTTACTATTATGTGCGACTTAAGCCAATACCTAGTTACAATATCAATCCCTGATAATACAGCAAAAACAATTGCAACAGCCATTTTTGAAGGCTTCATCCTCATTTATGGCATAATGAAATCAATTAAAACCGATTTAGGAACCGAATATAAAAATGAAATTTTCTCTGAATTAACTAAACTCCTAAAAATCGAACATAATTTTTCTACAGCTTACCATCATGAAACCCTAGGTACAATTGAAAGAAATCATCGGGTGTTTAATGAATATTTACGAGCTTTTCTAAATGATAACTTCCCCGAATGGGACGTTTATTTGAAATATTTTACATTCTTGCATAATACAACTCCTAGTACAGTCTTTGATAATGGGTTTACTCCATACGAATTAGTATTCGGTAGAAATGTTACCTTACCAAATGAAGTTCAAAAGGAACAAATCGATCCAATTTACAATGTTGAAAATTATGCAAAAGAAGTAAAATATAGACTACAAAAAACGCATAAAATAGCAAACGATTTAATTAATAAACATAAAATTAAAAATAAGAATATACATGATAAGAGGGCGCGTCCGTTAGCAGTAAATATAAACGATAAGGTAGTAATACAAAAAGAACCTAGAAATAAACATGAAAGCATTTACCAAGGACCATATATAGTTACAAAAATTGATGGAGTTAATGTCACGGTTTTTGATGACGTAAATAAAAAGGAAAAAACCGTTCACAAAAACCGAATCAATAAGGTAAACTGATAATTTTTTCTCATACAAATTTACAAACTAGCTTGTAACTAATTTTAAATTTTCATTACTCTGTTATTAGAGCATGAAATCTCAAATTAAAATTTATATTAATATACGAAAACAAAAATTTCAATTTGCATGTAAATAAAACCAAATATTAATATGCACGCACTATTTGGAATAAATATATAATACATTAATTTAGTGCAATTGAAATTAGAAAACAAATTACATGTAAGTAATCGAATTAATATTAACAAAATTTCATATGTAAAAGAAAAAAATTGTTCTGATTGAACGAATGAGAAAAAAGGGGAGGAACACCCTAATATCATACATTCATTCAACCAAAACAATTTGAAAGTCATAGGAACAAGAAGAATATGACAAATCTGATCAACTTGTCAGATTCTTCTTTTTCTAAGGAAGGGTGGTATAACCGCACTGCGTTACCCGCCTTTACGCAACAAAACACACCCCTGAGTGCAAGTGGCATCGCTGTCAGCTGTTGCCGAACAGCAATGCCAATTGCACTCAGCAAGGCCAATTGCATTTAGCTATAGGGAAAAATGGCAACGCAGCGTGGGTACATATTGAGAGTTGTTATAGAACCGGCAAATTACACACGCGAATAAATTGTAAAATCTAAATTAAGAGTAGAAATTAAAACCTAAAGAATAAACTAGAAACTAAAACTAGGTGCATTACTGAAAAACTAAAACGTGTAAAAGAAAAACAAAGTTTTAAATAAAACAAATAAACTTAACAAAATTAAGACAAACATTTTATTGAACAAAAGTGAACGTAAGTGTGTGTAGAGCTGTGTGTGTAGTGCAGCACATTTTTGGTGTCCAAGATGGACACCTTAAAACTCTGTGCTAGTCATGCTCGGAGGTCCAGAGCAACTATATATGTAATACTCCTATATTGCTAATAGAAAATGCTCGCAATGTGTTTTGAATTCGAAATCAAAACAAGACAGCCTATAAAATGTTTGTGTTTGTAGCAGCATAAGTGTGACAAGAAAAAATTTTAATTTAGGTACATTCGATTATTGAATACAAAAACAAAAACGTTTAAACAGCAATATATCGGCACTCTGATGTTTGGGAATGTACCTAGCCTTTTGTAGCAATATAGGAGTATTACATATCTGATAGCAACTAAATATGTATATTCCTTCAATTTTTGCCCACGTGAATCCAGTCCATGTTGGTGACATCTTTTCCTGTGGGAGAAGTTTTCCTGATCTCCAAATTGAGGCTTTCCCAGCTGAGTCTGAGAGCCAACCTTGCTCCTGGGTATAATATTGTAACAAATATAAGTTTTCCTTCATATTTTAAAACTTTTTCAATTTTTCTTTTATTCCTGGATGTGTATCCCGCGCAGCGTAGCAGCCTCCCTATCTTGGGTAGGTATTCCCACGGAGCAACCCAAATGTGGGTTGTGGATTCCTAATTTCAGGGCGTCGTCTACTCGCTCTGCCACTGGGGTTCACAGGGTGCATGAGGCCTCTCCTCCTCCACCACCACCCTCCTCGCCAGCCGATCTTGGTCGGGGCTGCTTATTTGAATATTCGCAGCTAACCTAAATTAATAGGCTGTCACTGTTTGCCGGCAGTTTAGTTCAGCTGCACTCACTTAACCATAATGCTTCTTTTCTACCTCCTTTTTCGTGGAGGCTATTCGGCAGCGTTGCCTACTTTTATACAAAATATTGTAGCACCTGCTGTGTAGTAGTGTATGGAGTAGCTGTAGTACTGTTTTTCGCGAATAGCTTTTGAACGGATGGAAAAACATTACTTCCGTGTTTGGAATCTTAATGTTGATATAACTACGCGTCTTTAGATATCCCATTCTTCGCCTTTTGTAACATTTGACCTGAGGTTTTTTGTTTTTTTGTTTTATAGGCCTATTGATAAAAGATTCAAGGTTCGATTCGAGCTCAAGGCCAGAACAATAATTTGTATGATAATTAGTGCTTTTTTCAATTTTTCTATAATTGAAAAAATATTTTTTATGTTTGGAATAGAAGGTAGAAATTTGTTTAGACAACCTGCCATAGGTGCACAGACAGATCCGATTTGAAGATTGCTAAGACTTCATTATAAGTAGGCTTTGTGCACGCTGCGCTAAAAAAAAATAATTGTTCCACTTCTATTCCAAAAATAAAAAACAATTTTTCAATTATAGAAATATACCGATGATGAAGGCTAAGCAACCTTCGAAACAGATATATATCCGCAGCTATGTCAGGTTGTCTGAAGAATGTTCTACCTTCTACACTCAGAGAAAAAATCGTTCTAAAACGAACGAAATAAGTTCAAAATTAAGAACATTCGTTGACAAAAGTCTGCTAAGTACGTTTTTTCTTAACTCGTGACCGATGGGCTCGTTTTAAGAACAGTTTTTGCAAGCACACCGTTCATATTTTATGACCACTTTGGTATTGATGTGTGCTCATTTCAAGCACAACTTTGGCTTGATTTAAGAGTTTTCGTTCTCACGCTTCGAGAACGATTTGTGGTCGATTTAACATTTTTCAGTCTCAATTCAAGAACGGTCTGTGCTTGAACTTTTGGGGGGAGTAGGAAGGTAATTTTTTCAATTAATACCCATTTATTTATTTTTTTTATTAATAATAATTTTTTTGTCATTAATAAAAATATTAATAACAAGAAAGCTATTATTAACTTCCAAAATATTAAAAAAAAGCATAATATGTATTTTTCTATATATTTCTCTTATTGAGAAATTCTTCTTTTTATTGATGCAATCTGAATATATACTTAAAACAGTTCATAACAAGTTTGAGAATTACCTGTGCATACGTGAATGGAACTGAACGAAAAATAAGAGTTAAAAAAATAGAGCATAAAAAAATTGTTTTAAAAAAATTCAGACTTCGACGGAATCGAAATCGCGCCACACGATCGCAACTGCAACATCATAGCCGCTGGGCCACTACAACTGATTGATAGCTTGTACCAAATGTTGTATTTAACATTGTAGTCCACGCGAATTGTACAATTTCTTTTTTCACGAACTTAATTTAAGAACATTGTTCTTAATTTAAGAACATCGTTCTCATTAATAGAACATTTGTTCATATTTTAAGACCAGCCGTTCTCTTTTCAAGAAAATGGTTGTGAGTTCAAGAACAAGGTTGTTGTTTTGAGAACAGGTCGTTCGTTTTTCAAGAACAAAAAAGTAAGAACATAAAAAGCTTGAATTAAGTCCGGTGGTGCTGGATTTTAGAACGGCGTTTTTCTCTGAGTGTATTCCAAAAATAAGAAATTATTTTTCAATTATAGAAAAATTAAAAAAAGCAATAATTATCATGCAATTTATTGTTTTAGGCCCTGAGCTCGAATCGATCATTGAAATATTTAAAGACCTTGAAATAAGCCTACAAATCCGACCCAGACAGGATTCCAAACTGCTTTCTTATTAAGTGTGCTGATTACATTTATCAGCCACTGACTTGTTTAATCTATATTTAAAATATTGAATTTTTCAACTGGGTGGAAAGAATCTTTTACTATCCCTCTTCATAAAATCAGGAGTATATTATTCTTTATAGAAAACTGAAGGGGCATAGCTAACCTGTCCGATAACCCAAAGTTATTTAAATCTATCGTTACCCATCAGCTTACATTTTATATAAATTTTCAATTGCAAACTCTCAACATGGGTTCTGTAAGGGCAAATATACCATCACCAATTTACTAGAGTTCACAGCTCACGTTTCTAAAGGTTTCAGACACAGACGTAATTTAAATCGATTTAGTAAAGCGTTTGACAAAGTATGCCATTCTCTCCTTGTTTACAAGCTTCATCAGCTTGGATTTCAACCCGGTTTTACCGGTTGGATATCATCCTATATCGCTGATCGTACTCAAAAAGTAATTTATAAAAACTTACATTCCGTCACCAACGACGCTTCCTGTGGTGCTCCGCAGGGCAGCCATCTTGGTCAAATTCTCTACTTGCGCTTCATAAACAATATTGCTATACAGTAAAGTTTATCTTAATCTGACGATATAGAACTTACGCTGACGATATAAAACTTTTTAAGTCCTACTCGTCGATTGAGGAAGTTATTTACTTTAAACGGATTTTAACAATTTAATTACTTGGTGCAACGTAAATTATATGCCGATCAATCTTACAAAACCTAAATGTATGTGTTTCTCTCAAAGAAATTTGCGACCAGCTTCATATACAATTAAAAACTATAGTCTAGAGATTGTAAATAATTTTGTTGACTTGGGACTCATGATAGATCCCAGTTTATAACATTAGTTATGGGTCGATTTCAAGCCCCTTTCTTCTCAGCGAAGTGAATTTTAGTGTTCTGTAATGTTTGGGGAATGAAAATAAAGTAATTTAGGTTGCAGTGCCCAGTTAGCGGCACCAGATAGACTTTACAGCCAATTGAAACGGCAGCAGGTTGAATTCTCCTCTTTATTCAAAAGTTGTTTTCTTTTATACAAAATTTCTATGAGCTAAAATACTTACTTACACTAATACTTACAAACTAAGTATAACACACACATACATTCAATTCCCTAGGAACTGCATTCAAAGCATAATTAAAATTGGCTGTGGAATGTGCAACGCAAGCATAGATGAATCATGTTACTAATTTGTCTACAGGTAAAGGCTTGTCGCGAGCAAGCTCTAAACAGTGGCATACCAAGGCTCAGGTTGCCATGTGATGCACCGTGTACAAAATATATGTTTGTACATATGAATAAATGTGCCAATAGAATCTCATGCCGTACCAAAGCGAGCCAAAATATACGTATATACAATTGTATGAATATGTATGTAAGAGTCAATGTATTTTAAGACATTCCAAAACGGGTTGAAATATATGTTTTTACAAACGAATGAATAACTTAATGAGTGAATGCTACAGTTCCCTCTCGAACTACGAGATACTACAAACTTCCTTTGAAACAATATAGAACGAACTTCGAAATAAATGAATATTTTCTGTGTTTATGCCAGGATTATAACTCTCACTCAAAAGCATTTGATAGCACGGACTCCCTTTTTTCTAGAAAAAAGACTATTCTGAGGTAAGAATATAATTAATTAGCACAAGCTTTCAAACTTTTGGCAGAGAGACTATTTCTAGTACTTTACACTTTTTTTCTGCAATTTTGCGAAATAAATAATCATGGCCTCAACCTTCCCCAAAAATTCAACATTGCTCATTTTATGCAAACATTTAAATTGCATCGATTTAAAAAGTCACAGTGAAGAACAAGTGAAGAATTTCGAGTGAAAGCAAATTTTTTATGGAAATATATATGGAATTATGTAGCATTGGAAAATCTATTGTTATCTCTATAGTATAAGAGGTTACTAATTTTTTATTTTTAAATCGATGCAAAAAAGATTTTTGCATAAAATGAGCAGTGTTTAGTTTTTGGAAAAAATTGAGGCCATGAAAATTTTTTCGTAAATTTGCGGAAAAAACTACTAAGTACTAGATTTAGTAGCTCCACAAAAATACAAAAGCTTGCTCTGAAAGTATAGAGTACTCGGATTTATTTTAAACTAAAATATTTAAAATATCTCTACCAGTTCAAAAGTTGTGGCCAATAGAAGAAATGATAACTCCACTTTAAATTCGCAATCTTTTACAAAGTACGCAAATTTTTCTAAAAACAAAGTATAGGAAAAATGTTATTATTTGACCATTTCCAAACAATGTAACTATTTTAGTTATCCGATTAAACCATGTACTCCTATATTGCTACAAAAGGCTAGGTACATTCCCAAACATCAGAGTGCCGATATATTGCTGATTAAACGTTTTTGTTTTCAATAATCGAATGTACCAAAATTTAAAATTTTTCTTGTCATACTTATGCTGCTACAATCACAAAAATTTTATATATTTTTTTTATATATTTTTTGATTTTGAATTCAAAACACATTGCGAGCATTTTCTATTAGCAATATAGTAGTATTACATATATGGATTAAAAAATTTGTATGTGGCACGCTTTTGTCCCCATACAGAACAAAAAGATAATATTATAATAATTATTTATTTTGTAATCCATAATTAAAATTATAAAATAACATGTAAGCACAAGCATTGTTTATGCAGGATTCGGGAGGATAAGTTGGAGTGGATGTTGTCCTTGAAACGATTGAATGCGATGAGCGTGTAGAGCTGGACAATCTACTAGAATATGTTGAATAGTTACTGTGGCTCATATCTTATTTCGTGCAGCTACAGAACAAAACTGTTGAGCTAAATGGAAAGGAAACTAGTGACGGTGTCAAAAAAATTAAAATACACAATTTTAATAAAAATATCCTTTTATTTGAACAAATACTTAATTTTCATATGTGTTTAGGACAGCAGGCTAACCCCAAAGTAAAATTAAGTTGTGGTTTACGAGTTACTTGATGAAATGTTGGATAATGGTTTTCCGCTTGCCACTGAAAGCAATATACTCAAAGAAGTCATAACCAAATATATTACGTACCATAGCCCACACCGTAAACGGCAAAAGCAACGTCATCTTACCATCGGGTCAGCTATCGGCTATACCATGGCGTCGCAGGGGTGTACGTTATAACAATAATGAAGCTTATTTCGATGGGATTGAAGAAGTTGATGCAATTGTTGATAAATCTGGCTCCACAGTGTTTGCTGAAATACAGGGATATATTGACTGCTGTTGCAAGCTTTCGGGTATGCCAGATCTCACGCTTTCGTTCATGATGAATTTTCCACCCCTTTTGGTGGTAGTCCAAAAAATGGAGGAACTACGAAGTGTATCGGGTATGTTGTATGTGCCTTCAATTTTCAAAATTTGTAACAAATCCTAAGTAATTTGGAAATGGGGTTGAAATTAACATTAACAAATTGGAAGTTGTAGTATGTGGGAAAACATGCATGTAAAGCAATTATGCTAGTTCAACTGTTGAGTCTTTACATTGGTCAGTAGTCTATCATGTCACTATAATTTCATGCTCAGCATCAAGTAGCGAGCTCATTAAAAAACTTTGATCCATCTCATCAACAGGTGTTGGAATAAGAGATTTAAAGGTGTTTGGTGTTTGCTCTTGCAATACGACCTGACTAATATTTGGTGCCTGTTGTTGTACTAATTCAACACGAACTTTCTCGTTGACATCAGCAGTGCCATTTTAGAATGGTACCATTAAATTATTATTATTATTCATTTGAAGGTTGTTATTTCTTTTAGTCGGGGTAAACAAGGAATTGACTGCATGAGCATCCTCTGTGTTTTGAATTGAGTTAATATTGTTGTTATTCGCTTCTTTGGCTGCAACCTCAGCAGGGTGCATGGTACACATATGAGATTGTTGTACCTCCTCGGCATGATTTCGTTTGTCACACTGATCACATTTGAGGTAGCGTGGTCTGGAGTGCACGTCGGCAATGTGACGCTGCAGCTCGGTTGAATTCTGAAAACTTTTCATACACTCATTACAATTAAATGGTGGCGAATCATGCGTTCTCATATGATTCTCAAGTGTCGCTTGTGTTGAAAAACGTTTATTACAATGCTGACAAGCATGCAGACGTGGGCAACCTGTCTGTTTTGAGCGATCCTGTACTGTTGGAAGCACAGTTTCCATGCAATGACCATTCTCATCACGTGAACGTTGTATATGTATGCGTAGCTTGTGTAATGAACTGAAGATACAGCCACAATTCGTACAAGAAGCTGCATTATAATTACCGCCACTCAATCTTTCCGGATGTAAGTGCTGGGTGTGGCGGCTTAGAAATGCCATACTGACGAAACCTTTCATACAAAATTCGCAACGTACTGGTAGATCGCCATTATGTGACTGATAGTTATGACGACGCATTGCATATTCATTCGCAACTACTTCTTGGCACTGTTCACATTTTATACAGTAACTTGAACGTTTACGATGTATACGCTCGTGGGCTTGTAAATTTGCGCGACGTACAAATACGCGGTCACATTCGTGACACTTAAATTGTGTAGGTTTAGTATGATTGCGTTGCTTAGCCGAATTGTATTTTTGTGAGCAATATGGGCATGTATAGGGTAAATGTGGATCGTGTACATCGAAGAAGTGTTGTGATAACGCATCAGAATTATCGAAAATTAGATGAGCAATAGAACCTGAGTTTGGACAATAACAATATTGACAGGCCAATGGATTGCCTGAAATGCGCGTTGGTAGTCCTTCATCAGCATCTGGTTCTAAATCATCTAAGTCACCGCTGGGTTCACTAGGATCAGAGCATGAAATGTAATCCATATCTTCTTCGAAATCCTCCTCAAACACTTCCTCTGCTTGATTTTTTTTTTTTCAAACACTTCATGTTGTACGACAGTTTTCTGGACTGCATTTGATTTCGATTTTTTTGTATAACGCTACCGTGTAACATATCTTCCAAATCTATATCGGTTTTATCATTTTTATCCACTATTCCATTTGCATTTATTGTGGTGGCATTTGGCACTAAAGTTACTGGTTTTGTATTTCTTGTTGTTACCAATGTTACTGCATCTGTATTCCTTGATGCTCTTGCTGTAATAGGAGCCTGCTGCCCATAATAAATATTTTGTATGGAAGGTGCAGCTGTAAATTGCAAAACATTTGTCTCTTCTGTTTTTGTATCCATAATGGCATGTGTAGTTATAGCATTACCGCCGCTAGTATCTAATAGAGAATTATTTAGTATTGACGTATAATCCTGCGTCAACAAAGATAGTGTTTCTGCTACACTAGCAGGCAGTTGCATGCTATTTAAACTGGCTATGACGTCAGCGCTAGTTGTTGTTGGTGGTTGTAAACAATCCAAAATGGCCATTAATTCAGCGCTTGTTACTGGAATATCAATTTTGATACCATTCAACAATACATTTTGATTTGTTAGATTTGCTACGTGGTTTGGGTTTTCGTGTTGCGACAGCACTGCAATTGGTTTGCTGTTGACGTCAACTGAGCTTGCTGCACTGACTGACAAACCAACGGCCACAAATTGTTGTAAAAGTTTTTGTTGCCCCAAAAACGCATTGCTGATGGAATACTTGTATATTACAGAATTGATTAAAACGATTAGCACAAGTGCGTTGTGGTAGACCATCGTTTACTCTTATATTCAACTCCCAGGCGTTTATTTGTGGATGCAAAAACTGCAGTTGTTCCTCAAGTCCCGCTAGGGGCTCGAACAGATATACGAATTCCACTTCGGCGCCGGTAACATAGAAATTTGCGCATAGGTGACACGCTTCTACGTGGGCAATTTGTTCCATAGTTAGCAGCCCGTTTGTCAAACAAAATGACGTTGACTCGCTCAGTATAATGTGGTGCTCTTATTTAAACTATTATATCTATTATATTATATATTTGCACAATAAGGAGATTAAAATCCGATTACGACAAAAAAACACTTCACCGCGTCTGCGTTGTTTTTTTGTTTTTTTTTTGACACGACTATGAGCACTTTGTGGGCGGCCGTGTCGCAAACGCCAGCACAATCACTGCGTCCGCCCTCTTTGTGAGCTTTTGTACTTAAAATTTACTTTATTTTATTCCCTGTTTGAAGCCTTTTTCAGATGATTTGCACTAGATAGGTAATGAAAGTATTTCCCGTCGGTTTAAATGATTTTGTTTTCTTTATTATTGTGGTGTCATCATCAAGATTCTGACATTACAATCATCATAAGGGTAAAACGTAATTGAAATATCTAACTTGGTAGTCCGTTTTCAACTTCCTTAGAATGGCTACTTTTGCAATCAATGCATTTAGAAGATAAATATCACTTTGCCTCAACAAATTTTATATATTTTTTGACGAATGAATAAATCTCACTTTTTCCTTCCTTTGTCCATGTTCCAAAATTCTTCTCGACATTTCTCTTTTTTTGAACATGCATTGTTATGGGTTGAATTTTCACTAGATTTATAAGTTGGGTAGCTCACGACGTAGACTCATTGGTTTGGTCTTTCGTGAACAGGATGACAATAGAAGGGATTATTAATTGGATGCCGCAGATTCTTCTGCCTCATCGCGATTGTAGGGTAAGATGATGAGCTTTACCAAGGGTCGAGTTATCTGGCCTTTCATCGTCATGATATCGACCACTCTGACGGGATCATCAGGTCCTGGGTGTAATTTGACCATCCGTCCGAGTCTCCATTCGTTTGGAGACAAATTATCCTCCTTGATTACGACCAGGTCCCCGATTTTTAGGTTCGTTTTGGGATATCTCCATTTATTTCTCTTCTGCAGTTCAGAGAGGTATTCCGATTTCCACCCTTACTCCTTCTGCAAGAGGTGGAAATCGGGATTTTAACTTTTGCCATCGATTTATGATTGAGGCAGAGTTTTCGCTGGCATCAGGTTCTGGTGGAGATAAGAGATGCCCTCCTATCAGAAATTGGCCTGGGGTTAGTGGCTCCAGGTCTGATGCATTGTTTGACGCAGGGCTCAATGGTTGGGAGTTGAGGCAGGCTTCGATCCTGCATAGCAAAGTCGCAAACTCCTCAAAGGTGAATTTGCAACTTGAAGCGGTTTTTGTGAAGTGGCTTTTAAAACTTTTCACTCCCGTCTCCCACAGTCCCCCCATGTGAGGAGCTGATGCGGGAATGAAGTGCCACGATAAGGATTGATGGGAGTACTTGGATAGGGTGTTATCGCGGGCATTTTGTAGGAATTCCCTCATTTCCGCTTTAAGTGCTCTAGAAGCCCCTACAAAATTCGTGCCATTGTCGGAAAACATTTTACTAGGGCAGCCTCTTCGCGATACGAACCTCGCAAATGCTGATAAAAATGATTGGGTGCTGAGGTCGGAGGTGGGTTCCAGGTGAATCGCTTTCGTTGCAAAGCAAACGAACAAGCACACATACCCCTTCGACACTCTACAACCTCGCCCTCGAAAGGTCTTTATATCGAAGGGTCCCGCAAAATCAACTCCTGTGTTTGTGAATGCCCGTGAGTACGTAGTTCTCTCCTTGGGTAAAATTCCCATTAGCTGGGTTTGAACACGTTTTCGGTAAATCGTGCATTCCTTGCAATTGTGGATTGTCGATTTTATCATGTTCTTGACCCGTGGTATCCAATACTGCGTACGGATGAGGCGTAGCATAAGTTGGTTTTCCCCATGGAGTGAGATCCTATGGGTAAACTTTACAATAAGACGCGACAACTGGCAATTATACGGCAAACTGACTGGATGTCGCTCGTTGTACGGGATATCTTCGAAAGCTTCGAGGCGGCAGCCTGCCCTCATAACCCCCCTTTCATCTAAGAATGGGTTCAGTGGTAGTACCTCGCTCTTTGCTCCTATAAGTTTTTTAGATTTTAAAGCTGAATACTCCTCCCCATAATGCCTCTTTTGGTAGATAACAATCAGACGTTGGGTCGTTGCTTTTATTTCGCTCGACGAAATTGAGCAAGAATTCGCCTGAAATGAGGCTCTTGTTTTTGGGTTGGTTCTTTGAAAGAATCTCCAGACGTAGAATAGTACTTTCAAAGCTCTCGAGAGGTCAGAAAATCTTGTGAGGATATCAGAGTCTGTATTTACTATTGATCAGTGTACCTGGACCCGCTTTTCTTCTGACGTGGTGGTATATTCTGTTTCTTGGGTAGGCCAATTTGAGCTATCTTCATGAAGCCAAGAAGGGCCCTCCCACCACAGGGCTTTGTTGATAAGATCTTCAGCGGGTATACCTCTACTTGCGAGATCTGCCGGGTTTGATGCCGAGTCGACATGAAGCCAGTCTTCTTTCCCTACTTTGTCAATTATTTTTGTCACCCTATGTGCAACGAAAGTGGACCACGAGCATGGGGGTTTGCGAATCCACGCAAGGACGATTATTGAATCCGTCCATAGATAGGTTGTAGGGTTGTTAAAATTGAGATTTTTCCCGACTGACTGTACTATTTCTGCTAGCAGAACCGCACCACATAGTTCAAGGCGGGGTAGAGATATAGTCTTGACCGGGGCTACTCCGGTTTTTGCGAAGAGCAGATTTACGAACACATGGTCCTCGATTTGTACCCTCAGGTATATTGCGGCTGCGTATGCTTTCTCTGAAGCGTCGCAAAAGCCATGTAGTTCGCTGCTCGCTACCGGGGAAAACTGTACCCAACGGGGTATACGAATGCTTTCAATATGTCGGTAGCTTTCTAAAAAATCATGCCATCTGTCGAATATCGCGGGAGATACGGCTGCGTCCCAGCCCGTGCCTTCCAGCCAAATACCTTGCATAATGATTTTCGAGGTAATAATAAATGGCCCTAGCCAACCTAGTGGATCAAATAATTTTGCTATAGCAGACAATATTGTTCTCTTTGTGAACACGACTTGGTTGTCTATGGGTTTCGTAGAAAAATAGAAATAGTCAGAGTGGACATTCCACCTGATCCCTAAGGCTTTAACCATGCTAGCATCCTCAAAGTTTTCATTTAATAAGTACGATCTTGGAATACCTTCCAGTAGTTGATCGCAATTTGAAGTCCACTTCCTGAGGGAGAAGCCGGCTGATTGTAATGCCGCTTGGATTTCGTCCCGTGCCTTGGTGGCGGTGGCAATGGTCCGCCCGCTAAAACGTCGTCGACATACATAAACTGTCGTATGATGTCCGATGCAATGGGATAGGTTTCCTCTACGTCCTCTGCTAGTTGAAGAAGGGTCCTTATGGCCAGGTAGGGCGCGCAGTTTACTCCGAAGGTCACCGTCTTCAATTCGTATATGCTGATGGGTTCGCTGGTGGATGACCTGAAGACGATGCGTTGATACCTGGTTTCCCTGGGCTCTAGCAATATCTGCCGGTACATCTTTTCGATGTCACTGTTGAATACGTATCGGAACAATCTCCAACGGAGTATGAGAATTGTTAGATCACTCTGAAGGACTGGGCCTGAATGAAGGACATCATTTAAACTGATTCCATTAGCAGTGGGACAGGAGGCGTTAAAAACAACTCTCACTTTAGTGGTGGTACTTTCTTCCTTAATTACTGCGTGATGGGGTAAAAAATAGGTGTCGCATGTATCTGCCGGAACATGCTCTTCTACCAGTGCCATATGAGCTAACGTTTCGTATTCGGATACGACTCGGTTATATTCCGTTTGCAATTCGGGATTTTTCGCTAACCGGGTTTCGTTTCTGAAAAATTGTGAGCAAGCGCTCTTAAGCGACGGTCCCAATGAGATACCCTTTTGAAAATCCTGCTTAAAAGGCAAAGACACGATATATTTGCCATCTTTATTTCTTTTGGTGGTTTTTTGATACAACTCCTCGCAGTAATTTTCGTCTTTGGTATAAATAGGGTTTTTGGGAATGTCTTCCAGCTCCCAAAAGGACGATATTTGTTTATCCAGTGATACCTCATTAAAAAATGACACACACCTGCCAGCTGGGCTGGCCGTTTCCGTTTGACCAGTTAATATCCAGCCAAATACTGTTTCCTGCGCAAGGAGGGTGCCTAAAACATTTTTCCGTATACCGCCTAGCATTATCTGCGCGTAAATATACCCACCCAAAATAAGATCTACTTGTTCATTTACAAAGAACCTCCGATCTGCTAGCACCAAGTCCGGGAAAACTTGGTGTGTCATGGGGTCAATCTGACAGGTTGGCAGATTGCCAGTGAGCTGGGCTAAAACCAATGCCGTAGTGTGTATGCGTACATTCGGGTTTATTGATGACCGCAACTGAATGAAGCATGCCTCTTTCACTTGGGCTGATACGGTGTTGTTTATCCCTGACACCTGTGAATTTAGTTTCCGACTAGGTAGATTTATTCTTCTTTTAAGGCGCTCCGAAATGAACGAGCACTCTGATCCGGAGTCTATTAGGGCGCGGGCCGAAAATTTTTCGTTGTTATAAAAGGTATTGACTTGCGCAGTACCTAATAGAACCCCCTTGAAGTTGGTTGGTTGATTATTTGCCGTGGAAAACTGACGTTGGGCCTGAGCCTGTGCCGAAGTAGATGGTCTTTGATCTAACTGTCTTTGTTGGGTTGTGGTTGGTTTTGCACTCGTGCCCGCATTTTGTTGAATATGCAGGAGTGTATGATGCCTTAGATGGCAAATGCTACAATTAAAGGAGCACGTACATTTGGAAACTGTGTGTTTTGCCGAGAGGCAATTCAGACACCCCCGACTCTCTGTTATAAACGCAACTCTGTCTACGATAGAGAGTCGATGGAAGCTTTGGCATTGTGACAGCTTGTGGTTGTTTTTCTTGCAGCATCTGCAAGTGTTTCTAGCTACACTTGCTTGGTAGGCACCTACTTTCTTTTGAGACAAATCATTATTATGTTTGGGTGGTGGTTGTTTGGGAGCTTTGGTACTTTTGCTACCTGTTAATCCCGAGACTGTTTCCAAGGTCTGGAACCTATTCGATAAAAATTTATCCATATCTTCCCACTTTGATATTTCAGTTTTATTCTCTATGGTCTGTTCCCATAAAGCTAGCGTGCTTTCGGGTAGTTTGGTGGAGCATAGATATGTGAATATCGCATTCCAATTGCCTATCTCAATTTGATGAGCTTTTAGAGCTGAGATGCAGTTATTTATTTCCCGCGTTATTAATCGCGGTGCCACACTCACTTTCTACGCTTTCAAGATTGAATAATATTTTTAATTGGGTATTGACGAGAATTCGTTTATTCTCATATCTTTCCCCTAAATTCTTCCACGCTGTGTCCAACCCATCGTTTGTAAGAGGGCATTTTTTAACTATATCCCTTGCCTCACCCTGCGTTTTTTGGTTGAGGTGAAATAACTTCTCAACTGGGGTGAGGCACTTATTTCGTATGTATATTGCCGTGAACATGTCACGGAACGTTGGCCAGGAGAGGTAGTCACCTTTGAATACATCCGTATCGCACGGAGGTAGTCGCATGCTGTGTTCTGGGTCAGGTGTCCCTTCTCCATCCTTATCGCGTTTAGTTAGCTTTGCCATTAATTCAGCCGTGGTTGAACTGCCGCGTACATATGCGGAATACGTCGCTTGGTATTTCGGTTTGGCCTGTGCTAACACCTTTTTCTCTGCCGTTTCAGAGTACAAGATATCCTCATAAGCTAGCTTTGCCTTTCTCCAATTATTCTTTAACTCTTCTTGGTGAATGGCTAGAGTATATTTTGTGTGTTCAGTTTGAGGTCTGCTGTTGAACTCAGCCTCAAACTGTGCCACTTCATCAGCTGCTTTAATGAATTTCTCCATATCGTTTGGTATTTAACAGAGAATAGCTATTATGCAGGGCCTAATTAGAAAATTCAAGTTTGACTCTCAGAAGCAAAGGGAAGGGTTTCAATAACCTAACACCACCACTCAGAAAAATTTTACCACAAAAGAAAAATTTTGGAATCACCTCTTTATGATCTTTTAAAATTTATTATAACCAAATATATATATATATGTATATGCAAGAAAGTGTTATTTCCAGCTCTTCGCCACTGAATACCAGAATTTATGAAAAATAATTATATACGTGTGTGTGATATAAGTATAATAAATATGTGATATAAAGCAGTGAAAAAAATCGAATATAAATGTGAGGATTGAACGACTCGAACCCAATTTATATTGTTTCTTAAAAAAAGATAACGACCAAAGTGGTGTTATAGAAATTTGGACAAGCACCTTTTTGTCACGAATAAGCTCAAAATTTGTATAATAATTTATAACCGCGATGGTTGCAAGAACCGAAAGTGCAGTGCAGTGCAACGTTTCAAGGGAAGTTTAAAGCCACTGACTGCTAGCCTTAGGCTGTGTCCAATACCTCTTACCACGGGTGGGGGAGAGTATTGGATAGACAAAATGATTTGTAATACCACTGTTTATTCAGTAATTTTTTAATCACCGCATGTGATTAATATGAATATACAATTTTTTCCACTTTTCTCTTGTGTCACTTTTTTAGCAAATTTTTTATCACCGCGTGTGATTTATATGAAAAAAACTTAACCACTTTTTTCTTTGTGTCACTTTTAATTTGAGCACATACCTTTTAACCAACGCTTTTATTAGTGTATTGACGCTGAACAAATTCCGTTGTTTTGTCCGGAATGGCTTTGTAGTCAACGCTTAGTGTGATGATTTGATAAATTTAATTGCTTTATTAGCGGACTGTATCCCGATATATTTCTGACTCCTTTACTAGCGCTGATGGACAATGAAAACTTGAGCTGGCGGATTCCAGACTAGTTTCTTTAATATATTCAGGAACTCTACTTTCTGGCGGTGTGACGTTTGATGTGGCTTAAACTTGCGGCTTCAAGACGTTCGAGCGTGCGTAAACTGCTGCGGTTTTAATCCAAGTGAAAGAGTTTCATTTCCACGCATTCCGTTTACCCCCAAAGCTAACAGGCCTTTGGCGGGGTAACTTAACGAAACGTCACTTTTTCTTTTAGTATAAGTGCTAACGGCCGTAACAAATAAGCGGTTTTGTATTAGATTGCATTAGGGTGGCCGGCCCACCCTAACCAGCTGGAAAACAACACAAATCGCCGTATCGAAGCCATCACGACTAGCCTGCCTCGCTCTACGTCGACCGCCGCCGATTCTCGAGGAGTCATTGCCACTCGCCAGCTAAGGACGCCGCTAACGTTCCGCAGTGGACGTACAGGGCTGGACCCCGTCGCTGGACCGGTACTGCGGCCCATGATATCGATTCCGCCGACTGCTATAGTGAAAATTGAAGCTGGAGGACGACTTCACCTGGTTCGAGCGCTAATCGATGTTTGTTCGCCGTCAACCGTCATATCGGCCGACTTGGTCCGGGATCTGCGGCTGGACGAAATTCGAGTGGGTAGCCAGACAGGCTGTGTGGTGTGTCTGCGGGGGAAGCACGGCGACAACAAACGCATTGCGACCCATGCCGTCGTCACACCACATTTCCACCGAGTGGCGCCTAGTCACAGCCTGGATCCAGCCATCGCGGCTATGTATACACACATCTGTCTCGCCGATCCAAAATTCTACGTCGCGTCGCCAGTACGCCTAGTTCTCGGGGCAGACGTATATGCCGACATTATGCTAAATCAAGTTCTGCCAGCGTCATTCGGCCCGCTCTTGGCGCAAAGCACAATCTTCGGCTTCGTGCTCTCTGGAGTATCCAGAGCCTAAAAGGTCGCAGATATAAATATCCAAAAAAAAAAATTTATTTTGAATTTGCCTTTAAATAATGAATTTTGTAATAAAGAATATTTTATACTTTGAACTCATCAGTCTGTCCATCCACAAATTTCTCATCTTTCTCCCTCTAGATATTGTCTACTCTAGCAGCAGGGCAAGGCGAGGTTGCGTACCACAAGGGGGCCGGCATGTTTAGGCCAGCAGGCTAACCCCAAAGGAAAATTAAGGGCCGGCCACCCTAATGCAATCTAATACAAAACCGCTTATTTGTTACGGCCGTTAGCACTTATACTAAAAGAAAAAGTGACGTTTCGTTAAGTTACACCGCCAAAGGCCTGTTAGCTTTGGGGGTAAACGGAATGCGTGGAAAGGAAACTCTTTCACTTGGATTAAAACCCCAGCAGTTTACGCACGCTCGAACGTCTTGAAGCCGCAAGTTTAAGCCACATCAAACGTCACACCGCCAGAAAGTAGAGTTCCTGAATATATTAAAGAAACTAGTCAGGAATCCGCCAGCTCAAGTTTTCAATATGTTTACACGCTTGTGCTAATTATTTAACTAACACTGAAGTTATCTCAAAAACTAAGGTCACAGCTTATTTCGTGCACCGCTCTCTGCCTTAGAAAAAATTACTTTGTTATTTAGTTTAGTACCTCGTATGACACCCGTTTTTTTAAATACCATCTTCAAGACGATATTCCATATATGTAATTAATTTTTGAGCGGCTTCGCGTGGTTTGGAATACGACATTATTCGACAAGATTAGTTTTTAAATCGCTAATCTTACTAATCTGCCTTTGCGGAGTTCAAAATTTACTACATCTTTCAATGACATTTAAGGCGAGAGATTGTGGAAGTGAATTTATGAGGTGTGGACAGTTCCATATTACCCATGCCCGCAAAATGCCGGATTCGTGTTTAGATTCTTTGTCTTGATAATTACGAAATCGATCATCTGCACCTCAATTAGGTGCAATTTGCATTTTTGGTAAGGTTGAATACAAATTTTTGCCCATTGTGTCATCACAGAAAGTTATTTTGCCAAATCCAGAGGCAGCCAAGTAGGCCAAAAGTATCACATTCCCACCACCATAACGTACAGTTGCTTCAAATTTCTATCTTTGAGCTCTGTAATTGCTTAATATCACACGTTATTCATGCCATCTAATAGCGTTTTCTTTTCTGGCTATAGTGTTACGCTTTTTGTACGCCGCGCACGGGTTGTTGTTCTATTCTAAAAAAACAGGCAACGCCTTTACGGGGTATTTCGTTCTTTTGTGAAAATTGTTGCCTGCTCGCAACGCAAAAGCGTTACACTTTTACCCTGTATAAAATGGCGGTGTGGCAGTGCAACTCTGTGAACTCTTAAGTTCCACATATACTCTGTTAATATGAGTGCACAGATCACCTACCAGATTGCGCATTCACGAGTTCAAAATTGCTTCGTTCTGCGCATCTACGTCACATTTGACTGTTTGAGCGAATGAAAGAAAGAGAGAAAAAAACAAGAGCTAAAGGAAAATGACGTAAGAATTGCCCATAAAAAAGAAATGATGTAATGTTTACATGCGCAATGCGTAATCTTCTTGTGTGATTTGTGATATGAGTGAATATGGTGAGATGAAATGTTCTTTGCATGCACTATAAATGTTGACAATTTTCTGGGGTAGGAGTAGCACTATTAAGGCTTTACCATTTACTTAGGCAACATTTTTTTTCAGAAAAGAAAACGCTATTAGACAAATATATTATATTTTGATTCAGAGATGATACGTGCGGTGTTCCGCAATTACAGAGCTCAAAGATAAAAATTAGAAGGCAACTGTAAGGTATGGCGGTGGAAATGTGATGGTTTTGGGCCTACTTGGCTGTATCTTGAGTTGGCAAAATAACTTTCTTTGATGGCACAATGGGCAAAAATTTGTATTCAACCTTACCAAAAAACAATTTGATGTAAAGTCCACCTAATTTAGGTGCAGATGATCGATTTTGCAATTACCAAGCCAAAGACCCTAAACACAAATCCGGCATTGTGTGGGCATGGGTAATAGGAACTGTCCACACCTCATGAATTCACTTCCACAATCTCTCGCCTTAGGTAAGGTTGAACTGGCCGGTCCTTGAGGACCTCACATAGATTGTTTAAACGACCAACGAAGAAAAACCCTATCAAAAACCAGGACCTACATAAGCCACTTGCTGCTTCTAGATCTGATATCTGTATCACTCCTAATAGCTGGAGTCTTAGCCTGGTAAGCGCAGGGCACGAGCACAGAACGTGCTCGATCGTTTCCTCCTCCAAATCGCACTTTCTACATCTGCTATCACTGACCAAGCCTAATTTAAAGGCATGTGACGCCAGAGGGCTGGACAGCCAGAATACCCGTCATGAGTCTACAGTCCTCTCTTTTTAATCAGCCCTATTCTGCATTTCGACTGGGATTGGACATTTTTCGATTTGGCAATTTTGGTATTATGTGTTCCACTCTCTTTCGATCTAACTTCGAATCGTTCGATTTTGTGTATTCTGCATTTCGATCGTAGTTCCGTTTTTCTAAGTTGCAAATTAGTTGGCGGAAAATTATTTTATTTTTATTTTTTTTATTAATTTACAACAGAATTTTAACAAAAATGTAAGTAAAACTTGTTAAGAAACGTAGAAGGCTTGCTGATGATTGTTTTTTATATGTTTCCAGGTCAAAAACAACATGTCGATGTCGAAGTCCTTGGACGTATTTGCCCCGCAAAAGTATCTAACACATACTTGAAAGCATCCTTATTAAGTCCAAAGTTTTTTTTGAACCTAAATAAGAAAACAAGTCATTAAACTTTACCACATTACCATTACCTTAACATCTCAAATGGATTACACAAATCTCGCAATATTTGCCTTTCCATTTTCGTATGGGTTGCTTTCCAACTCAACAAATAATGCCGCGGCTATTGATTCCATTATAATAGACAGCTATAATTTCTGTCTGTTCGTTGGGTCCACTTATATGCCAAAGCAAGCTGCCGGAGTAGAGGAAGGTGAAGCGAAAACGTAAACAATCCTTGCGGAAAGAATAAATAAATCTTCAAAAAGTATTTTTGGCCAGTGCAATGAAATTAGCACCCATAAAATTCAGAAAATGTCAACTATATTCGTGCAGTAATCCGTTTTAACAAAACTTGGTGGCCACGGCAGGGAATTGGCCAAAAGAACGACAAAAACACACTTACAATTATGAAAGCACTTCCCTCAAAAAAATATAACACTGCAGCAATATATTCTATTGCTTTTTCTTGTACAAAATGCCGTGAATAATAAAATATAAACATTTCTCAGTGTTTTTTACAAATTTTCTATAATTTATTTTGTTCCAATGTTCACACATTCCGTACAAACAGCTGATTTCGAAAAATCATTTGCTCTTCCTCTTCTCGTTACGATTTCGTCGTAATGCAGAATACCCAACTTCGATTAAAGCGGAGCGTAGAACGGGAACGTAATCGAAATGCAGAATAGGGGTGAATTATTAGGGAATCAGGTAGTCTGTTCGCCTCGTGATTGATGACGCCATACTAGTGGCCGTATGGCCGGCGCTCAAGCTGCTCCGAAGCACCGAGTCTGGTTGCATTTGTTAACGCTATGTTCATTGCTACCAGGTCTACATGTTGAATGTGCAGAATGGCATACAGTGCAGCCGTCGGGGTTGTTTTCAGGGCTCCCGTAATGCTAAGCATTGATAGTCTGCATACCCCTTCTAATTTTTTGAGGTAGGTTGTTTTTTGTGTGGCTTCCCACCCTCTTTACAATCGCTGTAAAAACCCAATGAGAAAGAGAGACCCGATGTACACTGCAGCTTTCTTTTACATGCATAAAGTGCCGTTAAGGCCTTCTTCACCCTCTCCTCCACGTTGAGCTTCCATGACAGATTACTGTCTAGGATAATTCATAGATATTTTGTGCAAGGGTTCTCCTGCAGGATCACCCCTCCTAACTTAGGCCTGGTTCAATTTGAGACTTTGTACCTATTTGTAAACAAGACCATATCCGTCTTCTCCGTGTTGGCTTTCAACCCGACATTAGATGCCCAGGTATGAATATCCCGAAGCACCCGATCCATCAAAGAGCTAAGTTAGAAGGCTTTTTCCACTTATGACAACGTCATCTGCGTAAGCCGTAAGTTTTACGGGTCCCTCATCGAATCGCCTGAGCAGTTGGTTGATGACCAGCGTCTACAGCAGATGTGATAGCACCCCTCCCTGCGACCGGCCTATTTCCACTGATTTCGTGACCTCGTACAATCCCCATTGTGATGTAATCTTCCTGCAATTTAACATGCATGGATGTACTAAAATGTAATTAAGACCACCCATAATCGCCCATTTGGAAACATTGTTGAAGGCCCCGGCAATGTCTAAGAAGACTCCTAGAGCGTATTCCTTATATTCCAGGGCTTTCTCTATGCTTGTTACCACCCTATGCAATGCGGTGTCTACCGACTTGCCTTTGATGTAGGCATGATGTGTTGTGGAGAGCAGCTTTTCACCCACGTTGGACTTTATGTACACATCTATCAGGCTCTCAAAGGTTTTGAGCAGAAATGATGTTAAGATAATGGGTCTGTAGTCTTTTGACCCGGTGATTTAAACTTAGAAAACCGCCAATTCGATCTTGGTATCGGTCACCAAGCCCGGCACTACCGCTCCGTGATCGAAGTGTGACCACTGTCTCCTGGCTCTTCTAAATCATCTCCCGATGGGAAATGTGTATCGAAAAGCACCTCAAGGGATCCCTCACTATTACGTGACAATTCGACGTTCTCTTTCTTTATTAATCCCTGGACTATGTTTTCCCTTGCTAGGACTTTTTTCAACCGTGCTGTTTCGCTGGAGCACTCTATGTCCGTACAGAAACTTTTCCATGGGATTCTCTTCGCCCTGGAAATTTCACGCATGTAGATCCTCAGTAGATCCCTGTACTCGTCCCGATACGCTTTGCTTTCCGCGGTCTTTGCTAGCATAAACATTTCTTTTACCTGTCTTCTTAGAAGATTCAGCTCATTGCTCCACCTTGGCGGCTTTGCTTTTCCTCTGAATCCTCTTAGAGGGCAAGCTCTGTTATACGCAGTCATAAGCGTCCTTGTTAGGAATTCATTAGAGTCCTCCAGTTCCTCCACGTTGGCAACCTCTTTGGGTTGTCCCAGTTTTGCTTTCACCTGTTCCTGGGATTTAGTCCAGTTCGTTGACCTAGGGTATCTAATGGTTCCTCCCTTCTCTACCCTCTATCGGAGGATGCTGAAGCTGATATACGCATGATCGGAGAAGGATGATCTATCAAGAACCATCCAATCATACCTTGATATATCACGCTCGGAGCTCAGTGTAATTTCCAGAACATTACTGGATGGTGGACCAATGTATGTAGGGATATTTCCCCTGTTGGCTATCTGCAAATTGGTTTGCAGGATGTAACAAAATAGAGATTCGCCTCTCTCGTTCGTATCTGCTCCTCCCCACGCATTGTGGTGCGCATTTGCATCCGCGCTTATGACCAACCGTACTTTGCGCCCTTCCTCCTGTACTAGCCTATTGCAATCCATCGGTGGAACCTCCGCAGAATGGGCCATGTATTTAATACGTTGCCAGGATAAATGCCTGCTTATTCTTTTGCTCAACGGCCACCACTGCGAGGTCCTCAGTAGTGTAATTAGACAGCATATATGAATGCAGCTGTTTCCTTACCATGACTACAGATCGCACCCTTCCTTCCGTTTGCGCGTAGTAAACGCTAAATCCGCGCGCGCTGAGTCCAGAAACCTTTCCTCCCGATGAGAGCCACGGCTCCAGGATCAGTGCACATCCAACGAACCTTCCTCAAGGGTTAGGAGGAGTTCGCCCGACGCCACTTAACTGTGTTGTAGGTTTATCTGTAAGACGCGCAGCACCATTGGGCTGTTTGTTTCCCCCCAGCACCTTCGTCGTGACATCGTCGTCGTGTGGCTACCTCCACTTGTCCTTTTTCTCTCAGGTTTTTGAGGTCCTATTCGACTTCGCTCTCTTCTAGCGTGTTAGAATTCTTTTCCTGAGTCGCATGTAAATTTTGCTGTACCCCAGGACATTTTGCCAAGCTGGGTGTACAATATATCCTCCGCCTGCTTGTTTATTTGGAAGATTTAGAACTAACCTTCCTCCGTAAGCCGAGATACAGTAAGTACCTTCCAATCCTGTGTCGGTATGTTCGGATTCGGGTTCTGCAGAAGTCACAGGGTATCCTCCGACTTCATCACGCATGGTATCCATACCTTAACATTTGGTATCGAGAGGATTTGCGCTTTATCCACCTCCGCAAACCGCGCGTTCGTGCCTTGCCTTTGGAGATTTGGAACCACTTCCCCCAGCCACCGCAACCTCGCGATGTTGTCGCACGCTATCATCTTCACACATTATTGAATCAGCGCTACTCTCGCTCCCCGAGTCCGACGCATCGCTTAATGCGATTTGGCGTTCTTGGCTTGTGACTCAGTCCTCTTATCATCGTCTTTATTACTATTAGGTAATGAGTTGTTCATCTTGGTCGTACGACCACCTGCCCGACAAGGCGGGCTCAGCGGTCCAGTATATACGGGGAGGAACCGTACGCCACAGCAGCACCCCTCACTGTGTTAAGGCCATCAATACTTCCCGAGGTGACCCGGTATCGGGAAGGCTCCTTTCGAATACAGCCGAATTTATCCCCTGGGTGCAAATCGCCCAATAGGCATGGTCCGCATAACACCCTGGATTAGGGTGTTGGCAGTTCTTGGTCACCGACATCCCGCCGCTCTCCTATGAGGCGAAACGACGTAGATGCCAGTCTTAAACAGCTCCGCCTCATAGTCGGGCGCTATGGAGTTCGGCTAAGCCCTCACACCAACGACAAGTTTTTTAGTCCGATGCAGTTCGGTTTTAGGCCAGAGCGGTCTAATGAAGATGCTCTACTTAATTTTTGTTCAATTATCTATCGAGACTTAGATAACAAAAAAAAACTGCGCTGGCGTGTTTGTAGATATTACCAAAGCTTTTGACATGGTAGATCACCAAATTTTGCTAGATAAATTGCATTATGCTGGTTTTCGTGGATTTACACATAAATGGTTTATTTATTTGCAGTGGAATAAATCCTTACAGACTAAATGTATTAAATAGTTCTTAAATTAAATGTAGAGCTTAAAGTATGAAACTTATATACATATATGGACCGGAGAACTTAAAATGCAGAGTTTAAAATAATTAACAATTTAAACCTTGGTAGTGAAAAATCCAAAGAAACCGTAACGCTCAGTGAGTAAAACTCACGTATAGCACGGGCAATAGGAGCATTACAGGCATAATTAGTTCTAAGATTATCACCATAAAAGGGATAGAAATTTCGGAGAGAACGTTGAGGAACATTAAATCGAAACCGCTCCAGCAAGTACGGGCAGTCAATAAACCCATTAATAATGTTATTAGGGAAACTTAAGCAGATAATAGATCTACGATCCAACAAGGACTTAAGGTTTAATAGCAAGAGACGAGAAGAATAAGGAGGTATAGGTTCAGAGAAGTTTAAAGTCGAAAAGCATATTTAAGAAAGATCTTCTGTATACGCTCTATTCTATTTACAGCTGTCTGCTGGCTTGGCCTCCAAATAAAAACTGCATATTCCAAACGCGACCTAACAAAGGCCGTGAATAATAATTTGATCGTATACGGATCTGAGAATTTTATAGTATTACGCCCAACGAAACCAAGCATAGAATATGATTTAGCAGTTATATAGTTTACGTGATTGTTACGCGAGAACTTACTATCAAAGATAATACCAAGATCTTTAATCCCATTAACACACTGAAGCTCACAGTTTGAAATTCTGTTAGTCGTATGTAGGGTACTAGTTGTTTTCGCATAAGTTATGTGGAAACATTTGGCGGGGTTCAAGGAAAGATGAGATTTCTCGCACCAGCGATAGAGTTTGCTAATGTCATTTTGTAATCTTGAGGCATCATCTGGCCCCTTAATTGATGAGAATAGCTTCAGGTCATCAGCGTAAAGCAAACACTTGGCGAATGAGAAGCAACTACTAATGTCGTTGATAAAAAGAATAAAAAATAACGGTCCCAATATACTACCCTGGGGTACACCTGAAGTGGCAGCAAAAGGCCTAAAGGATACACCATCAATATTAACAACACATTGCCTGTTAAATAAATAAGAGGCAATCCATCGCAGAAACGAGGAATGAAAGCCAAGAAAAGCTAATTTTCCTAGTAAAACTCTATGAGAAACTCTATCAAAAGCTTTAGAGAAATCTGTGTAGATGCAATCCACTTGAAACCCAGCAGAAAATGACTATATAATATTCACTAAAGACAGCAAGATTAGAAACAGTTGATCTGCCAGCGACAAAACCATGTTGATAGGGAGAAATGAGAGATTTAACAGCAAAACTTAGCTTTGCATTGACGGCATGCTCAAAAATCTTGGACATAGTAGACAGCTTGGATATGGGCCTATAGTTGCGGACATAGTTCTTGTTGCCACTTTTAAAGACTTGGGTAATGGACCTTATTTTCCAATTATTAATGAACGTCCCAGAAGACAAGAATTTATTGAAGATCAGTCTTAACGGATATATTAAAGCTGGACAGCACTTTAGCACTATAGGGCACAAGCCATCAGCATCAGACCGATAGGAGGATTTTAATTTAATAATGGCTTTACTAATATCCTCAGAAGAGAGACATAGTGATCCAAAGTTAACAGCAAAGTCCTGATTCATCGGAAATTTTAATATTTGATTACTATTATCTTCTGGGTCGAAATTCGATTTGAAAAACTCCGCAAATAAATTGGCTGTTTCAGTTGGAGAATTCGCAGAATTGTCATCGAGAAAAACACCTGTTGGGGCACTGGCGCAGCATTTTTTTTGACGTTATATGATTCCAGAAGGATTTCGGATTCGATTTAAAGTTCGAATCAATGTTACGAATGTAATTGGTGTATAGCCACTTATCCGAATTGTTGAAACTCCTAAGATAAAACTTGTATTTAGTAAAAAACAAATGATTCGTGTTTTTGAATTTTTTAAAGTATTTGTTCCTAAGATTCTTCAATTTCTTTAAGTGCCTTGAATACAATGGCAATTTATAGGGTCTTTTTCTTTTAACCGGAATCCAGTCGAAGCAGTGGTTGTATAAAATAGTTTTGAAAGTGCGGAAGCTATTAGCGGTATCAAGTCCCTCAAGTAACTCCTCCCAGTTTATTTGAAATAAGCAATCATTAAGACCGCAGAAATCAACGCTTCCCAAGGCAGTCGGTTCTATGTACCGGAGCGGCTCGGGATTTTTCCCGACCAAGGACTGTCATTTCAGTGTAACCCCATTTAATTTGTTGCGTCCCTCCAACAACTTGTCATCCTCCCAGCAGCTCCTTGCAGCAGGACTGGTCCATATTCTCTTACTCCGGGAAGGCATCGAACCCAATACGGGTCCGTCTCCTGACCCCGGTCCTGAGAAATGGTTTTCCTGCATCTGCCGGAAAAGAATCTCCCGTAGTCTACGCCTAAGCGCCCCCCCCCCCCCCCCACTACCTTCCAGCAGCCTCGCTGCTCAGCAAGCCACACCAAGTACCCGCTGCTGCTCGCGCCCCACGGCGCAAACAACTCAAACAGCTGCTACCACTCATAACTACTACCTTCGTAGTAGAGTCGGTAGAAATGCTGAGCATCAGCCTCTGCCCCCGTCTTTTATCCCCTCTTTTCAGGCAGCAATCGTACAGGTCAGGGAAACAGACTCTTAGTCCCTACCTCCGTTTGCACCGTTTTCCAGCACAGAATATATATGTTTGCGACATCCGCCCAATGCAGCTCCTGCCTTGGGTGGTGCCACTTTCCTAGATGTTCTGGTATCCGCGACGGCAACCCCCCGACGGGTTTCATTGCGCCATGTTGCCAGGTCGCAGGTCAGCAATTGCGTCCTGGCCTTCCACAACCCAGGCGTAGTCCCCGTCACTTACCCGCAGAGTGGCGGCGTCTCCCCTTATGCACTTCAGAATTCTGCAGATAAACTGTATTGGGCTAACTGGGAAGATTACGGAGATAGTCGATTTCATTAAGCGGCACAACATCCGCATTGCTGCGATTCAAGAGACTAAACTCACAGCAAGATCTGCATTGCAGACCTGCTCTGGGTACATTGTCCACAGGAAAGACCGCGAGAGCGGAAATGGAGGCGGCCTCGCGTTTATCATACACCACTCTGTGCAATATGATATATTTGATCCTGGCATCGACCGCAAGGACAATGTCTTAGAACGTCAAGGTCTATCTGTCCGGTCAGGCGATGCAAACCTAGAAATCATCAACATCTACATCCCTCCTGCCACCTGTTGCCCCAGTGGATACCGCACTAATATCAGAGCCTTACTCCCTGGCAACAATCGCATTATCTTAGGCGATTTCAATGCCCATCACGATCTATGGCACTAAAACTTGCGGGCGGACAGTAGGGGTGTGATTTTGGCGGATCAAATAGAAGAAACGACGTTCTACACAATAAACGGAGACGCCCCCACACGTATGGTAGGAAGCTGTCACAGTTCGCCAGATATCTCAATCGTGAGCGCAGAACTCGTAAACTGCGTCAACTGGCAGCCGATGGTAACATTGGCATCTGACCACCTGCCCATACTTATTTCGCTCGAGCGTACCGCCGACTTCATCGTCACCGAAAAACGCACTTTCATAAATTTCAAAAAAGGTAAGTGGGAAGAATATAAATCTTTTACAGATAACCTCTTTGCTGCCCTCCCTATCCCGACTGATGCCCGCCAAGGGGAGCGTGCCTTCGGTAAGGTCATTGAATCCGCCTCGGCACGTCTCATTCCCGCCGGGAGAATTCCCGAAATCTGGCCGCACTTCCCGGCGGAGGCCGCAAACTTATCTTGAACGTGGCCTTATAAGACAGCTTGATCCAGGCAACCCCCAAATAAGGGATATAAACCAACGCATCAGATTGCGTGTGGACGAACACAAGCGGGAGAAATAGGAGGAGCACCTAAGAGATTGTAACCTCTCTACCGGTGTACCTAACCTGTAGTCCACCGTAAAGTCCCTATCGAATCCGACTAAGCACAAAGACAAAGTTTCCATCGCCTTTAGCGACAAAGTGCTGTCGGATGCGACAAAGTGCTGTCGGATGCGAAAAATGCGCGAGCGCTCTCTGCCGACAATATATAATGCATTCTACGGTCGACAAAGATAGACGGAGGGCCAATAGACACGCACATAAACACAAATTCAGCGCGTCACCAATCAACATCACCGCTAAAGAGGTTGAGGACGCCATTGGTCGCGCTAAACCATCCAAAGCAGAGGGCCCAGACGGCATAGCCATGCCGAAGCTTAAAAGCCTAGGGAAAGAGGGTTTCAAATATTTAGCGCATGTCTTCAACCTGTCTCTTTCCACCTTTGTCATACCCGAGAAATGGAAAATGGCCAAGGTGGTCCCGCTACTAAAGCCTGTGAAACCAGCTAACATATGAGAGTCGTATCGTCCGATATCTCTCCTATCACCAGTAGCAAAGACGCTTGAATCCATTTTGCTCCCTTATTTCCAAGCAAATTTGCAGCTAGCCTCTCATCAGCATGGCTTCAGAAAACTCCATAGCACTACCACCGCGCTAAATGCCATTAGCACCCAGATAAATTGCGGTTTAAATCAATACCCCCACCATAGAACAGTACTCGTAGCGCTAGACCTATCAAAAGCTTTTGATACGGTCAACCATGGTGGACGAAGGTGGACCGCAAATTATCTGGGTGGTCGGCAGGCATCGGTGCAATTTAGAAACGAAACATAAAAACCAAGAAGAATTAAACAAGGGGTGCCACAGGGTAGTGTCCTATCCCCACTTTTGTTTAATTTCTACATATATAAGCTACCTCCACCACCGGAAGGAGTCACAATCGTTTCCTACGCCGATGGCTGCACAATAATGGCCACAGGCCCAGGCCCAAAGATCGATGAGCTATGCTATAAAATAAACGGCTACCTCCCTGATCACTCCAGTTTTTTCGCCTCGCGAAACCTGGCATTATCACCGACTAAATCTTCCGCGACCTTATTTACAACATGGACGTCCCAAATGTCGACCATTTTGAACATCCACGTCGATGGCACTACGCTACCGACTGTCCTACACCCCAAAATCTTGGGTGTGACGTTTGATCAGGATCTACATTTTGGTGAGCACGCAGCCGCAATTGTTCCGAGAATTCAGAGCCGTAACAAAATCCTCAAATCCCTCGCTGGCAGTACCGGGGGAAAAGATAAAGAAACGCTCATGACTACATACAAAGCAATTAGCCAGCCGATTACGTACTACGCGTCACCCATATGGTCGCCAAGCCTAAAAATTACCCACTGGAAGAAGCTACAGGCCTGCCAAAATACTGCTCTCAGAATTGCCACGGGCTGTATTTTTATGTCCCCAGAACACCATCTGCATAATGAGGCGAGAATACTCCTCATCAGGGAGAGAAATGAGATGCTGACCAAACAGTTCCTGTTGAATACCCAGAAACCTGAGCATCCCAACAGACATCTGATTGATCAACCAGCACCGCCTAGGGGCTTAAGGAGTCATCTCCGTAAGCATTTTGAGGAAATACGGCACCTAAGAACTCAGCCGTAAAAAACACAAGCAGGTCCTTGGTGAACTCCACAAACAGGCGTCGGACCTTTATGCCGGGAATTGCCTGGTGAATCCAGTACTCAAAGAAAAGTATCCAAAACTCGCGGAAGAGGAACGCATACTCCCCAGGGAAACGCGTGTCACTCTTGCTCAACTTCGTTCTGGATATTGTAACAGGTTAAACTCTTACCTATCCAGAATCAACCCCGACATACAAAATGTATTCCCCGCTTGCAATGTGTCCCCACATGACACCAACTATCTCTTTAATTGTAATGTGGAACCAACGCCTCTAACACCCCTTTCCTTATGGTCCACCCCTGTTGAAACAGCAAGTTTCCTTGGACTCCCGTATTGATGACAATTTGTGATCGGTCGCGGCTGTTAGGTGGGGCGAAGCATTGCTACAACAACAACAACAACTGGAGAAATCAAATGAATTAAAATTGAAAGAAACACTACTTTCAAAATTCTCCGAAGCAAAACAATAAAAATTAACTGTAGTAATCAGAAGAAAATGATGCGTGTCACTAGGCGTAATAGGGTTCATGCACTCCCCCACTTCACAATTAATATTATCACTTATATTTTTAATACAAGTTAATAGCCTTGAATATTGTAAATTGTT
The DNA here is from genome assembly GCF_040869045.1 of Eurosta solidaginis. Classification (NCBI taxonomy): domain Eukaryota; kingdom Metazoa; phylum Arthropoda; class Insecta; order Diptera; family Tephritidae; genus Eurosta; species Eurosta solidaginis. The sequence continues at coordinate 10,245,772 of NC_090324.1, forward strand.
AGGTTTATTGAGCTAAAAGGCTTCAAGATGAATAAAACTTATTTTTTAGTTTATATTCATTTATAATTTATTTGGTCGATATTTCAACTTCAATCTGAAGTCATCATCAGGACTGGGGACAAAACAAAACAATCATAATAATTAATTTAATATATACTTAAGTACATATTCAAAACAAAGTCACCACTTACACATATGGATATGTATGATCGACTGATTGGAGGAATCACAGAAAAATAACAAATAAGGTAAAAATGCAAAGAGATTAAAAATAAACAATTTGGAAAAATCCCGTAAGTATAAACAATTTTCATGAACCGCAAGTATAAACAAAGAATACAATAACAACATACATAACAACATGACTTAGTTTAACAATTATGTGTGTGTGCATGTTCCTCTGTTTGGATTGTTGTGCTGCTATAAATTGACCGCCTTATGATGTTGTTGTTTCAAAACCAAATTTCTGTAGGCTTGTGCACAATTTTCTGTGTCGGTTTTAAAGTTCATTCTTTGTTCATTAGGGGTGTTCAAAATATGTAGCATTTCTAAAGTGAATCGTGTATTATAATGTTTTTCATTCTCTAGAATGGCTACGTTTTCAAAGTAAGGGCAGTGTCCTGTGGCCTTGCAATGGGAAGTTAAAGCCGTCTTGTTGTCCGCAGCATTATTCCTTAATTTTATATTGGACCTATGAGCGGAAATCCTTGTCTTGAGTTTGAGTTTTGTTGTCCCAACATATACTTTGTCGTATACGTAGGACCCGTCACCATTGCACGGGATTCTGTAAACAACATCAGATTTCTCATGACTTGGAATTTTGTCCTTCGTTTTGCTGAAAATGGTTTTCAACGTGTTATTGTACGTGAACACCAACTGATAATTTTCTTTGTCGAACATATCGGATCTCCTAATCCTTTCCGATACTCCTGGAATATAAGCCATATATGTGTATATTTTACAGTCTTTATCCTTTTTCACCGGTTCTTTGGCGCTCGTTGATTGATGATTTAGGATTAACTTGTTGATCAAGTTCTTAGGAAAATCATTATTTTCCAAAGTTTTCTCGATTGTCCCAATGTTCTTATTGTGAAACATCTTGTCACTAATTGTCAGAACTCTTCTTATATAATTCTTCGCAGTGTTCAAGATAGTTCCACGTTGGTGTTTGGAATGATAATTTATCAGTCTTCCGGACGCCGTAGGTTTTTTATACCAATCCATGTATAATTTATTATTATTTCTAATTATAAGTGTGTCGAGGAAAGGAAGTCTATTATCATTTTCTACCTCCATAGTAAATCGAATTGTTTTATAATATTTGTTGAGCAATTGAAGCATGTTATCTAACTCCTCTGTTTTAGCGATTGCAAATATGTCGTCTACATATTTTGTTAACAGACGTGGCTTGGTTGTTGATTCTTCCTCGAACTTAGTTAACAACTCCTCCAGAACTATATCCGCTATGACTGGGGAGGCTGGTGATCCCATTGGCATGCCTGATCGTTGCTCGTAGATTTTGTCATTATACTTAAAATAACGGTTTTCTTTCACACAAAATTTTACTATATTAAGGAATAGCTCCTTTGTTAACAAAGTGTGCTCTTTAATATCACCCCACTTCGAAGAGATAATATCAATAGCTGCATCTACGGGAATACTGGGGAACAAGGACACCACGTCGAACGACACTAAGCTCTCATCATCGTATATATGTGTAAATTTAATTTTATCTTTAAACTCCGTGGCATCTTTGAGATAAAGATAAAATTAAATTTACACATATATACGATGATGAGAGCTTAGTGTCGTTCGACGTGGTGTCCTTGTTCCCCAGTACTCCCGTAGATGCAGCTATTGATATTATCTCTTCGAAGTGGGGTGATATTAAAGAGCACACTTTGTTAACAAAGGAGCTATTCCTTAATACAGTAAAATTTTGTGTGAAAGAAAACCGTTATTTTAAGTATAATGACAAAATCTACGAGCAACGATCAGGTACGCCAATGTGATCACCAGCCTCCCCAGAAATAGCGGATATAGTTCTGGAGGAGTTGTTAACTAAGTTCGGGGAAGAATCAACAACCAAGCCACGTCTGTTAACAAAATATGTAGACGACATATTTGCAATCGCTAAAACAGAGGAGTTAGATAACATGCTTCAATTGCTCAACAAATATTATAAAACAATTCGATTTACTATGGAGGTAGAAAATGATAATAGACTTCCTTTCCTCGACACACTTATAATTAGAAATAATAATAAATTATACATGGATTGGTATAAAAAACCTACGGCGTCCGGAAGACTGATAACTTATCATTCCAAACACCAACGTAGAACTACCTTGAACACTGCGAAGAATTATATAAGAAGAGTTCTGACAATTAATGACAAGATGTTTCACAATAAGAACATTGGGACAATCAAGAAAACTTTGGAAAATAATGATTTTTCTAAGAACTTGATCAACAAGTTAATCCTAAATCATCAATCAACGAGCGCCAAAGAACCGGTGAAAGGGGATAAAGACTGTAAAATATACAAATCTATGGCTTATATTCCAGGAGTATCGGAAAGGATTAGGAGATCCGATATGTTCGACAGAGAAAAGTATCAGTTGGCGTTCACGTACAATAACACGTTGAAAACCTTTTTCAGCAAAACGAATGACAAAATTCCAAGTCAGGAGAAATCTGATGTTGTTTACAGAATCCCGTGCAATGGTGACGGGTCCTACGTATGCGACAAAGTATATGTTGGGACAACAAAACTCAAACTCAAGACAAGGATTTCCGCTCATAGGTCCAATATAAAATTAAGGAATAATGCTTCGGACAACAAGACGGCTTTAACTTCCCATTGCAAGGTCACAGGACACTGCCCTGACTTTGAAAACGTAGCCATTCTAGAGAATGAAAAACATTATAATACACGATTCACTTTAGAAATGCTACATATTTTGAACACCCCTAATGAACAAAGAATGAACTTTAAAATCGACACAGAAAATTGTGCACAAGCCTACAGAAATTTGGTTTTGAAACAACAACATCATAAGGGGGTCATTTGATAGCAGCACAACAATCCAAACAGGGGAACATGCACACACACATAATTGTTAAACTAAGTCATGTTGTTATGTATGTTGTTATTGAATTCTTTGTTTATACTTGCGGTTCATGAAAATTGTTTATACTTACGGGATTTTTCCAAATTGTTTATTTTTAATCTCTTTGCATTTTCACATTATTTGTTATTTTTCTGTGATTCCTCTAATCAGTCGATCATACATATCCATATGTGTAAGTGGTGACTTTGTTTTGAATATGTACTTAAGTATATATTAAATTTATTATTATTATTGTTTTGTTTTGTCCCCAGTCCTGATGATGACTTCAGATTGAAGTTGAAATATCGACCAAATAAATTATAAATGAATATAAACTAAAAATTAAGTTTTATTCATCTTAAAGCCTTTTAGCTCAATAAACCTAACAATTATCACTTATAAATACAAGATCCAAAAGTCTGTTTAGAGAATTAACATTATTGTTAATGTGAAATAAATTTAGGCTCAAAAAATTATCAATGAGGTACATATTAAATAATATTTTTAATAGGGGGAAGTCACGCCTTACTACCTCCGTAGCGGCTTCCGAGGAGCCCTTCGAAAAAACTGAAAAGGCTTTACCACGACGTTCACCGGCCAAAGATCTGAGCATAACAAATTCTCATACGACGACTCAGGAACGCCCAACTTGAAACTCACTCGAGTCAGAGTAGACAGCGAAACATCTTTTCTAACCAGATTGGCACATGATAGAAATTTCGCCTCTATCTTTGTTTGCCTAGCCACATAATCTTTAATATTAACCTCTGACACAGATGGTGAAAAAGAGGAAATATGAAGCCATTTATAGCGATCGGCAACATCAAGGTCAGTGCAAACACTAGTACCAATAATGCGAACCTGATTGTTATTATTATTATTCCTGCGCTCCCTACGCATCACCTCAGTCAGTTGCCCATTTTCATTATCAACAATTTCAACAGCATCAACAATAGGCTCGTGGGGTGAAGTATTGTTATTGGATGGCTATATGGGTCTAATGTTGTCATTCACCGTGACTGCATTATTACTATTATTAGCACCTTCAGGCATTGAACTTGTACCAGCATCAGCATCACCACTGTAATTTTGAATTTTAAGTTCATTTTTATCTTTATTTAAATTTTTATTTCTTCGATTCCTTTTATTTCGCACTGTTTTCCATTCATTTGAGTTACCAGATTTGTCAACAGTAACCGGAGTTGGCGAAGTAAGTTGCGTAGCAGCCGCATTAACAATAGGCACCGCACTTGTAGAGGTAGCAACAGCAGCAGCATCATGAGGCAGAATATTCGACAATGTATGTGCATAGGAAGCAGTATCAGTCTGGTTGTATAGTCTCTTAACGGCTTTAGCAACGCCGTCGGCAGAGCCAGACCCAGTTGAAGTATTAGCAACAGCAGCATTATTGGCATCAGTGTCGACGGTGGATGAACAGCACTGTCGACAGAGCCACTAGCGAATGTTGACACGCAAGAAGCTGACTGCTTTGATGTAGACGAGTTGCCGTTTACACCGCACAATTTCTCAAATTTCGTGAGCAAATGAGACAAAATAGAATTGTTCTCAGTGAGCTTACAATGCAAGTCACGAACCTCAGCTTGAAGAGAATCTGTTATGTCTCGTAAGGACTCATTATCTTTATGCAAAACAGTAATAGCAGAAAGCAATTGAGAGTTAAAAATTTTCAGCGCAGCAAAATTATCATTAGCAGTTAGCGGATTAGGCATTTGCACTACAGTAGCTTGTTGTTGTTATAACGAAGAGTTATGTGAAGCAAAATTATCATTAGCTGATAGCGGATTAGGTATTTGTACTAGAGTAGCTTGCTGTTGTTGTAAAGAAGAGTTATGTGAAGTAATAGACTCATCTTGTTGAGATGGAGCACACAAACCACAAATGTAAATATTGTCAGCATTATTTAGATGGTTTAGCGACCTAAGGCAAGGCAAGCTACCAACAATACAACTCATATGGTAAATTTCTCTGCAATTATCACATTGCACCGAAGTTGGGGCGCGATCCAATCTATGGCCACAAAAACAAGGCATAATATTGCAATTAATAAACTATGATAAACATAGAAAAAACTAAGACAGTCAATGTCTCTATCACAATTTTAAATTGTAATTTTAATTGTTAAGCGACACTTGACAAAAGCACAAGTTTAAATAAAACACTAGAGCGCAGCAAAAACACGTCTGTTCTCGTCAAACATTCAGACTTTGGCCAAGCGAACCAACTTAGTTCCTATTTAACTGGGAGAGTACAGAGGGTAAAAGTTCGTGAAAGCCTAAGTGGTTCACTTACATTTAATATGGGCGCGCCACAAGGGTCTGTTTTAGGTCCTATATTCTTTTTAGTTTACTTAAACTCAATTTTTCATTACCATTTTTCGGAAAATGGCGGAATGGCGGCCACCGTGGTGTGATGGTAGCGTGCTGCGCCTACCACACCGTATGCCCTGGGTTCACACCCCGGGCAAAGCAACATCAAAATTTTAGAAAAAAGGTTTTTCAATCAGAAGAAAATTTTTCTAAGCGGGGTCGCCCCTCGGAAGTGTTTGGCAAGCCCTCCGGGTGTATTTCTGCCATGAAAAGCTCTCAGTGAAAACTCATCTGCCTTGCAGATGCCGTTCGGAGTCGGCATAAAACATGTAGGTCCCGTCCGGCCAATTTGTAGGGAAAAACAAGAGGAGCACGACGCAAATTGGAAGAGAAGCTCGGCCTTAGATCTCTTCGGAGGTTATCGCGCCTTACATTTATTTATTTATTTTTTTTATTTTTCGGAAAAGTTAATGCTTTTGCGGATGACCTCGCGATCATATTAATCAACGAATTTCCTAGATTTGGTTGCAGGTATCAATAATGATGTGTGACTTGCTAAGGGCTCATTGTAAGTAAAAAAACGCAGATGATGTTTTTAAACGGTTTTATTTAGGTTGACTTGACAGGCTGCACGGGTGCACGGCCATTGTGAACGAATTTTGTGATTGAAATTTAAGTAACTTCCCGATAAGCTACAAGCTTGAAACTTGAAATATAGTTCAGAGCCCGATGATTTTGCAATAATAAGAAATCGCCGCTAGGTGGCGCAAGGAACAAGATATTCACAAAAATCGTATTTGTGGGCCGATGGGGCTCATATTTGGAACACATAATACATACAAGAATAGAAAGCGACCTATGAAAAAAATCGCCGCTAGGGGGCGCAAGGATCTAGGTATTCACAAAAATCGTATTTGTGGTCCGATTTGGCTCATATTTGAAACACATAATACATACAAGAATAGACGGCATAGCCATGCCGATGCTTAAAAACCTAGGGAAAGAGGGTTTCAAATATTTAGCGCATGTCTTCAACCTGTCTCTTTCCACCTTTGTCATACCCGAGAAATGGAAAATGGCCAAGGTGGTCCCGCTACTAAAGCCTGGGAAACCAGCTAACGTAGGTGAGTCATATCGTCCGATATCTCTCCTATCGGCAGTGGCAAAGACGCTTGAAGCCATTTTTCTCCCTTATTTCCAAGCACATTTGCAGCTAGCCCCTCATCAGCATGGCTTCAGAAAACTCCATAGCACTACCTCCGCCCTAAATGTCATTAGCACCCAGATAAATTGCGGTTTGAATCAATATCCCCACCATAGAACAGTACTCGTAGCGTTATACCTATCAAAAGCTTTTGATACGGTCAACCATGGCTCGTTACTGCAAGACCTGGAAGGGTCTACCCTTCCCCCATGTCTTAAAAGGTGGACCGCAAATTATCTGGGTGGTCGGCAGGCATCGGTGCAATTCAGAAACGAAACATCAAAACAAAGGAAAATTAAACAAGGGGTGCCACAGGGTGGTGTCCTATCCCCGCTTTTGTTTAATTTCTACATATATAAGCTACCTTCACCACCGGAAGGAGTCACAATCGTTTCCTACGCCGATGACTGCACAATAATGGCCACAGGCCCAGGCCCAAAGATCGATGATCTATGCAATAAAATAAACGGCTATCTCCCTGATCTCTCCAGTTTTTTCGCCTCGCGAAACCTGGCATTGTCACCGACTAAATCTTCCGCGACCTTATTTACAACATGGACGCCCCAAATGTCGACCATATTGAACATCCACGTCGATGGCACTACGCTACCGACTGTCCTACACCCCAAAATCTTGGGTGTGACGTTTGATCAGGATCTACATTTTGGTGCGCACGCAACCGCAATTGTTCCAAGAATTCAGAGCCGTAATAAAATCCTCAAATCCTTGCTGGCAGTACCTGGGGAAAAGATAAAGAAACGCTCTTGACCACATACAAAGCAATTAGCCAGCTGATTACGTGCTACGCGTCACCCATATGGTCGCCAAGCCTAAAAACCACCCACTGGAAGAAACTACAGGCCTGCCAAAATACTGCTCTCAGAATCGCCACGGGCTGTCTTCTTATGTCCCCAGAACACCATCTGCATAATGAGGCGAGAATACTCCCCATCAGGGAGAGAAATGAGATGCTGACCAAACAGTTTCTGTTGAATACCCAGAAACCTGGGCATCCCAACAGACATCTGATTGGCGAACCAGCACCGCCTAGGGGCCTAAGGAGTCATCTCCGTAAGCATTTTGAGGAAATACGGCACCTGAGAACCCAGCCGTATGAAGCGGAAAAACACAAGCTGGTCCTTGGTGAACTCCATAGACAGGCGTCGGACCTTTATGTCGGGAATTGCCCGGTGAATCCAGTACTTGAAGAAAAATATCCAGAACTCGCAGAAGAGGAACGCATACTCCCCAGGGAAACGCGTGTCACTCTTGCTCAACTTCGTTCTGGATACTGTAACAGGTTAAACTCTTACCTATCCAGAATCAACCCCGACATACAAAATGTATGCCCTGCTTGCAATGTGTCCCCACATGACACCAACCATCTCTTTAATTGTAATGTGGAACCAACGCCTCTAACACCCCTTTCCTTATGGTCCACCCCTGTTGAAACGGCAAGTTTCCTTGAACTCCCGTTAGAGGATATTGATGACAATTTGTGATCGGTCGCGGCTATTAGGTGGGGCGAGCATTGCTACAACAACAACAACAACAACAAGAATAGAAAGCGACCTATGAAAAGGAATAGCCACTAGGTAGTGCAAAGATCGAGATATTCACAAAAATCGCATTTTTGGTCCGATTTGGCTCATATTTGGAACACATAATACATACAAGAATAGAAAGCGACCTAAAAGAAAATCGCCGCTAGGTGGCGCAAGGATCGAGATATTCACAAAAGTCGTGTTTGTGGTCCGATTTGGCTCATATTTGAAACACATAATACATACAAGAAAAGAAAGCGACCTATAGAAAAAATCGCCGCTAGGTGGCGCAAAGATCGAGATATTCAAAAAAATCGTATTTGTGGTCCGATTTGGTCCATATTTGGAACACATAATACATACATGAATACAGAGCGACCTATGATGTCCGATTTGGCTCATATTTGGAACAAATATTACATACAGTCCGGTAGAAGTGACATCAAAATATTTTGGAGTTGGAGGAGGGACATTTGCTGATTACATTGGAAATGTACAATGAAGCTTTGATAATAATTGAAGATATGTGTCTTGCGATTGCCAATAAAGCATTGGGGCAGTTAGCTTTGATTTCACTAAATCGTCCAGTGCATGATTTATTTGATCGAGAGTTGCAGCGTGAACAACAATTCAATTGTGACGATTTACGTACATTTTTTCAATCCAGCTTTACCAAATTGAACAATCAACAAAATGATATACATATATGACAAAATCATGCAAGCTGTATCTGATAACACTGGTGGATTATATTTTTTGGATGCACCTGGGGGCACCGGAAAAACATTTGTGATTTCATTGATTTTAGCAAATATTCGATCGCAACAGAAAATTGCTTTGGCACTCCCTTCTTCTGGAATTGCTGCAACTTTATTGGATGGAGGACGAACAGCTCATTCAGCTTTAAAATTGCCATTGAATATACCGGTGGTTGAAACTCCAACCTGTAACATATCCAAAAATTCAGCGATGGCAAAAGTTTTGCAACAAGCAGCGGTCATTCTATGGGATGAGTGTACAATGGCAAACAAAAAATCATTGGAAGCATTAAATCGAACGATGCAAGATTTACGTGGAAACCGAAGGCTTTTTGGTGGTGCTTTAATTTTATTGTCAGGTGACTTTCGACAAACATTGCCCGTTATTCCATGATCAACACCGGTAGATGAGATCAATGCATGTTTGAAGTCTTCCCTTTTGTGGCGATACGTGAAAAAATTAACATTACACATAAACATGGGTGTTCAGTAGCACAATGATCAGTCTGCAGAGCAGTTCTCGAAGCAATTGTTAGAGATTCGAAATGGCAAAATTCCAATCGACAAAACAAATGGTTTCATTACATTGCCAACCAATTTTTGTACAATTATCCAATCAAAAGAAGAATTAATTGAACGAGAGTTTCCAAATATTGTTCAAAATTACATTAATCACGATTGGTTGAGAGAACCGCAATACTGGCACCAAAAAATGTACATGTCAATGAAATCAATCATCACATTCTGAAAAAATTGCCAGGTGTGGTGACAACTTACAAGTCAGTGGATAGCGCAATGAATCAAGATGACGCAGTGAATTATCCAGTTGAATTTTTGAATTCATTGGAACCGTCTGGTATGCCACCGCATTGTTTAAATTTGAAAGCCGGCTCATCAGTTATTTTATTACGCAATTTAAATGCACCAAAATTGTGTAATGGAACAAGACGGAATGTAAAAAAGTTGATGACGAATTTAATTGAAGCAACAATACTGACCGGCAAAGCGAAAGGTAAAAAAGTGATTATACCGCGGATCCCACTGATACCAACAGACATGCCATTTGAATTAAAGCGTTTGCAATTTTCAGTGCACCTGTCATTTGCAATGTCAGTCAACAAACGCTTCGAGTATGCGTATTGAATTTGGAGGAACCGTGATTTTCGCACGGACAGCTAGCTATACGTTGACTTCCAGAGTATGCATTCCAAATTGTTTGTTTATTCATATCCCAGATGGAAAAACGAAAAATGTAGTGTATCCAAATGTTTTGGATTAAGAATTGAAATAAAGATTAAAAAATTCTATGATATTTTATTCTTTTTCCAATATTTCTATTGGTGTAGCGAAGCACACCGGGTCCCGCTAGTTTACTTATATACTGTAAAGATGTTAAATTTTTTGTTAAAATTTGACTTTAAAATTTTTTTTTTAAAAGTGGGCGTGTTCTTCATCCGATTTTGCTAATTTTATTTAGCACACATATAGTAATAGGGGTAACGTTCCTGCCAAATTTCATCACGATATCTTCAACGACTGCCAAATTACAGCTTGCCAAACTTTTAAACTACCTTCTTTTAAAAGTGGGCGATGCTACGCCCTTTATCCAAAATTTTACTAATATGCTACTCTTCGTCATAAGGTCAACCCATCTACCAAGTTTCATCGCTTTATACGTCTGTGGTATTGAATTATCGCACTTTTCCGGTTTTTCAAAGTTTTCGATATCGAAAAAGTGGGCGTGGTTATAGTCCGATATCGTTCATTTTAAATAGCGATCTGAGATGAGTGCCCAGGAATCTACATACCAAATTTCATCAAGATACCTCAAAATTTACTCAAGTTATCGTGTTAACGGACAGACGGACGGACGGACATGGCTAAATGAATTTCTTTTTTCGCCCAGATCATTTTGATATACGGAAGTCTATATCTATCTCGATTAGTTTATGCCGTTACGGATTACCGTTATGCGAACAAAATTAATATACTCTGTGAGCTCTGCTCAGCTGATTATAAAAACATCGTAAGTGAAGTAGGCACGAAGTTGGTATGCGAATAATTAAAAAAAACCAATTGTCATTCGTTTGTCAATGTTTGTCCAGTAAAAATTTTCGTTTGTGCACCTATTGTTAAAAATTTATAACAAAAACATTTTTTTTTTTCGAAAAAACACCCAAATTTTTTTTTCTCTTTATGGTGCCAAGTCGTATGTCCGTCGTTTGTGGAGGAAAAAAAATCGTATGTGAAGTTGGCACCTTCATATGCGAATAATTAAAAAAAGCAAATGTCATTCGTTTCTCCATGTTTGTCCAGGAGAAATTTTCGCTTCTCCACCTTTTCTTAAAAAGTAATAACAAAAACATTTTGTTTTCTTCGAAAAAAACACCAAATTGTTTTCTTTGCATTATCGTGCCAAATCGTATGCCCGTCGCTTGTCCATCGTTTGTCAATGTTTGTCCAGGAAAATTTTTCGCTTGTCTACCTTTTGTTAAAAAGTTATAAAGAAAACATGTTTTTATACTCAGTTGAGCAGAGCTCACAGAGTATATTAACTTTGATTGGATAACGGTTGGTTGTACAGGTATAAAGGAATCGAGATAGATATAGACTTCCATATATCAAAATCATCAGTATCGAAAAAAATTTGATTGAGCCATGTCCGTCCGTCCGTTCGTCCGTCCGTCCGTCTGTCCGTTAACACGATAACTTGAGTAAATTTTGAGGTATCTTGATGAAATTTGGTATGTAGATTCCTGGGCACTCATCTCAGATCGCTATTTAAAATGAACGATATCGGACTATAACCACGCCCACTTTTTCGATATCGAAAATTTCGAAAAACAGAAAAAATGCGACAATTCATTGCCAAAGGTGGATAAAGCGATGAAAATTGGTAGATGGGTTGACGTTATGACACAGAATAGAAAATTAGTAAGATTTTGGACAATGGCCGTGGCACCGCCCACTTTTACAAGAAGGTAATTTAAAAGTTTTGCAAGCTGTAATTTGGCAGTCGTTGAAGATATCATGATGAAATTTGGCAGGAACGTTACTACTATTACTATATATTGGATGAAGAACACGCCCACTGTTTATAAAAAATTTTTTTTTAATTCAAATTTTAACAAAAAATTTAATATCTTTACTGTATATAAGTAAATTAAGTCAAAATTCAACTCCAGTAATGATATGATTCAACAAAATACAAAAATAAAAGAAAATTTCAAAATGGGCGTGGCTCCGCCCATTTTCATTTAGTTTGTCTAGAATACTTTTAATGCCATAAGTCGAACAAAAATTTACCAATCCTTCTTAAATTTGGTAGGGGCATAGATTTTATGACGTTAACTGTTTTCTGTGAAAATGGGCGAAATCGGTGGAAGCCACGCCCAGTTTTTATACACAGTCCACCGTCTGTCCTTCCGCTCGGCTGTTAACACAATAACTTGAGCAAAAACCGATATATCTTTACTAAACTGAGTCCACGTACTTATCTGAACTCACTTTATCTTGGTATAAAAAATGGCCGAAATCCGACCATAACCACGCCCACTTTATCGATATCGAAAATTACGAAAAATGAAGCAAATGCCATAATTCTATACCAAATACGAAAAAAGGGATGAAACATGGTAATTGGATTGGTTTATTGACGCAAAATATAACTTTGGAAAAAACTTTGTAAAATGGGTGTGACACCTACCATATTAAGTAGAAGAAAATGAAAAAGTTCTACAAGGCGAAATCAACAGCCCTTGGAATCTTGGAAGGAATACTGTTAGTGGTATTGCAAATATAAATAAATTAGCAGTACCCGACAAATGATTTTCTGGATCACCTGGTCCACATTTTGGTCGATATCGCGAAACTCCCTTCACATATACATCTAAGGGCCACTCGCTTTTAAAACCCCTATTAATACCTTTAATTTGATATCAATATCGTACAAACACATTCTAGAGTCACCCCTGGCCCACCCTAATGGCGATATCTCGAAAAGGCGTCCACCTATAGACCAAACGCCCACTCCCTCTTAAAATGCTCAGTAACTCCTTTCGTTTGATACCCATATCGTACAAACATTCTGGAGTCACCCCTGGCCCACCCCAAAGGCGATATCTCGAAAAGGCGTCCACCTATAGACCTAATGCCCACTCCCTCTTAAAATGCTCAGTAACACCTTTCGTTTGATACCCATATCGTACAAACATTCTAGAGTCACCCCTGACCCACCCTAATGGCGATATCTCGAAAAGGCGTCCACCTATAGACCTAATGCCCACTCCCTCTTAAAATGCTCAGTAACTCCTTTCGTTTGATACCCATATCGTACAAACATTCTGGAGTCACCCCTGGCCCACCCTAATGGCGATATCTCGAAAAGGCGTCCACCTATAGACCTAATGCCCACTCTTTCTTAAAATGCTCAGTAACACCTTTCGTTTGATACCCATATCGTACAAACATGCTAGAGTCACCCTTGGGCCAACTTTATGGCGATATCTCGAAAAGGCGTCCACCTATAGAACTAAGGATTACTCTCTTTTAAAATACTCATTACCATCTTTCATTTGATACCCATATCGTACAAACACATTCTAGAGTCACCCTGGCTTACCCTAATGGCGATATCTCGAAAAGGCGTCCACCTATAGACCTAATGCCCACTCCCTCTTAAAATGCTCAGTAACACCTTTCGTTTGATACCCATATCGTACAAACATTCTAGAGTCACCCTTGGTCCACCTTTATGGCGATATCTCGAAAAGGCGTCCACCTATAGAACTAAGGATTACTCCCTTTTAAAATACTCATTACCGCCTTTGATTTGATACCCATATCGTACAAATATATTCTAGAGTCACCCCTGGCCCACCCGAATGGCGATATCTCGAAAAGGCGCCCACCTATAGACCTAATGCCCACTCCCTCTTAAAATGCTAAGTAACACCTTTCGTTTGATACCCATATCGTACAAACATTCTAGAGTCACCCCTGGCCCACCCTAATGGCGATATCTCGAAAAGTCGTCCACCTATAGACCTAATGCCCACTCCCACTTAAAATGCTCAGTAACACCTTTCGTTTGATACCCATATCGTACAAACATTCTAGAGTCACCCCTGGCCCACCCTAATGGCGATATTTCGAAAAGGCGTCCACCTATAGACCTAATGCTCACTCCCTCTTAAAATGCTCAGTAACACCTTTCATTTGATTCCCATATCGTACAAACACATTCTAGAGACACCCCTGGTCCACTTTTATGGCGATATCTCGAAACGGCGTCCACCTATGGAACTAAGGATCACTCCCTTTGAAAATACTCATTAACACCTTTCATTTGATACCCATATCGTACAAACATATTCTAAAGTCACCCCTGGTCGACCTTTATGCCGATTTCTCGAAAAGGCGTTCACCTATAGAACTAAAGCCCATTCCCTTTTAAAATACTCATTACCACCTTTCATTTGATACCCATATCGTACAAACACATTCTAGAGTCACCCCTGGCCCACCTTAATGGCGATATCTCGAAAAGGCGTCCACCGATAGACCTAAGGCCCGCTCCCTCTTAAAATGCTCAGTAACACCTTTCATTTGATACCCATATCGTACAAACAAATTCTAGAGTCAGCCCTGGTCCACCTTTATGGCGATATCCCTAAATGGCGTCCATCCATAGAACTATGGCCTACTCTCTCTTAAAATACTCTTTAATACCTTCCATTTGATACACATGTCATACAACCACATTCCAGGGTTACCCTAGGTTCATTTTCCTACATGGTGATTTTCCTTATTTTGTCTCTATAGCTCTCAACTGAGTATGTAATGTTCGGTTACACCCGAACTTAGCCTTCCTTACTTGTTTCATCTGTATTTCATTAGCGAGACATGCTCATATTGCTTTATACAATTGTTTTTTCTCTAATATCAATAACGAAAATATTTTTTTTTGTTGAAAAAAAAACTCCGAACTTTTTGTCAAAATTACTTTTTAACAAAACGTGGACAAACGAATGAGATATGGTTTTTTAAATAAGTCGCACATGTAGGTGCCAACTTCACATAGAATTTTTTTTTTTTTTGAAATAACTTCTTAACGAAAGGTGGACAGACGAAAATTTTCCCTGGACAAACGAATGAGATATGGTTTTTAAACGGTTTTATTTAGCTTGACTCTGTGTAGCGGCCGGCCGTTGTTTACGAATTGTGTAATTAAAATTTAAGTCGCTTCCCGATAAGCTACAAGCTTCAAACTTGGAATATAGTTTAGAACCCGACGACAATGCAATAGCAAAAAAAAACTGCGAAAGGTGGCGCATGGATCGAAATATTTCCAAAAATCGTATTTGTTGTCCGATTTGGCTACTATTTGGAACACATAATACATACATGAATAGAAAGCGACCTATGAAAATAATCACCTACAGGTAGCGCAAGAATCGAGATATTAAAAAAAAAATCGTATTTGCGGTCCGATTAGGCTCATATTTGGAACACATATTACATACTTGTACACAGCCGCACACATCTTAATTTATACGTATACGTACGTTTCACACGTCAGTGGGTGTTTGAAGCAAGAGTTTTTCGCATTTAAATATCAAATTGTAAAATTAAAATCGCGCTCGCGTCATTGACAATTTATAATTCTATTGTGGAGATAAAATAGTGTTAAGTTGACTATAACAGACCGAAAATGATGTTTGTTTAGAAACATGTTTAAACAACTCTTTTTTAATTGGGCTATGGATACGAGCATAGTATTCAACTAGTTTATCTTATTTTCTGTGCGACAAAGTAAATGAATTAATATTAAGGCAGGAAAAAATAATATTAGAAAGAAACGAAACGTGTTTGCTGATATTGTTGCATGCAGTGCGCTATTGCAAACTAATTCTTTTTGTTCTTTAAAAAGCTGAAAACGGAATTATATTTAAGTGTAACAAGTGTAATAAATTAGCATTAAAAATTGTGCAATTTAATAAGTTTTCGTGTTATTACTGCGCTTAGCATTGTTTCGTGTCGGGCTAGCTTAAACTTAAGCTTACACTTCCTTTTATTTTTTAAACGGTTTTATTTAGCTTGACTATGTGTGCTGGCCTGCTGGAAGGCCAGCCGTTGTGAACGAATTTTATAATTAAATTTAAGTAACTGCCCGATAAGCTACAAGCTTTAAACTTGGAATATAGTTCAGAACCCGATGATAATGCAATAATATGAAAAAAAAAACTCCCATAGGTGGCGCATGGATCGAAATATTTCAAAAAATCGTATTTGTAGTCCGAATAGGCTCATATTTGGAATACATATTACATACATTAATAGAAGGAGACATATGAAAAAATCACCGCTAGGTGGCGCAAGGATCGATATATTAAAAAAAAATTGTATTTTTGATCCGATTTGGCTCATGTTTGGAACACATATTACATACAGACATAGAAATCGCTTCATGAAAAAAAAATCCACTAGGTGCGCCAAGGATCGAGGTATTAAAAATACTCGTATTTGTGGTTCGATTTGACTCAAATTTGGAACAAATATTCCATACAGTCCGGTAGAAGTGACATCAAAATATTTTGGAGTTCGAGGAGGGACAAGCATACATGGCGCCGAGTCGAGTAAAGGCTTTAGAAGGATTATGTATTGACTGGACTTAGATTGTAACAAATTGTCAGGAAAGAGTCCTTGTAATAATGAGTCACTAACGAGCAATTAAATAAAGAACTTGAAAATAAAATAGTTAAAAAAAATTTTCAGTTAAACGGTTTTATTGAAAACAATACTTACTTGAAGTAATAAAAATACTAAAAGCTGGAAAATAATTAGGTAGGTCCTAGGTACTAGTCATCACACCCCTCATCAATCTAGGGCGTTGATCACACAATTAAATAAAAGCGTTGGACGCGTAAAATTACTATTGGTAGTCATAAGTGGGACCAACTGAACCTTAATCAGGTTATGCTACGCCTCACATTTTTAGAAGTTTCACGCGCCCAACGCTTTTATTCAATTGTCAACGCCGTAGATTGTTGAGGAGTGTGATGACTAGTACCTAGGACCTACCTAATTATTTTCTAGCTTTTAGTATTATTACTACTTCATGTAAGTATTTTTTTCAATAAAACCGTTTAAATTTTCTTTTTAATTATTTTATTTAATATAAATGCAACAAATATGACCGATGTAGATATTGTGTTCCATTCCACCAATTGCACTTGTTTCTCCCTACATGGCTTGTTTTGCCCTAAAAGATCTTTCGACTGCGATGCTCCGTGTAGCGATGCCTGCTTCATCATCGATAAAGTAAAGGAATTTCAATACTTATGGGTGTTCACTATAGCCTTCAGTATGGCATTAGTTGTTGGGATGGTGCATCGAACAATAAAATTCCGTCCCTTTTAATAAGTCAGAAATGTTTTATCAGAAAAATTTGCAACGCTAACCGATCCCATATTCCATGGAGCTTTTTAGGAACCTAGAAACTCTGCCAATAAGACACATGTACTACTACAAGACTTTAAAAATATTTTTCATTCGATGCGGTTATTTACATAGCCTAGCTTCTGATAATTATAATCTGAGGATAAACACTCATAGTTTAGTGGTTATCCCTGCGTACAGAACAACTCTTTTTGGTAACTTCTTCACCATAGTCACTTGTAAATTGTTCAATGCTCTGCCTGCTAATATACGACTCATTAGAAATTTGAAAATATTCTCACGAAACATAAAATCCTATCTTATCGAGTTTTCACATAATGATATCAAAAATTTGTTGGACCCTGTTACTTAATTTGTCCCTAGATAAAAAATTTTGTTATTTCGCTAAATACATACATACACATTTTAATTACTTTTTAAGTGCCATTATAACCACACACATTAGATTTAATAATTTATGTAGTTATAGCATTCAACACTATTTTATCATATTTTACAGAATGCCCGATGTAGATATTGTGTTCCATTCTACCAATTGCACTTGTTTCTCCCTACGTGGCTTGTTTTGCCCTAAAAGATCTTTCGACTGCGATGCTCCGTGTAGCGATGCCTGCTTCATCATCGATAAAGTGAAGGAATTTCAATACTTAGGTGTATCCCTTGACCAAAGTCTAAATTGGTCGTCACACATATCCTGCTTGGAGGTATACTTGCGATCAACAGTTCGTTACTTTTATAAACTTAGGAAGGTGTGTACAAATAAAACCCTTAAAACTATGTACTACGCGCTAGTTCACTCTAGACTTCAGTATGGCATTAGTTGTTGGGATGGTGCATCGAACAATAAAATTCCGGCCCTTTTAATAAGTCAGAAATGTTTTATAAGAAAAATTTGCAACGTCAACCGATCCCATCATTCCATGGAGCTTTTTAGGAACCTAGAAACTCTGCCAATAAGACACATGTACTTTAAAAATAGTTTTCATTCGATGCGGTTATTTACATAGCCTAGCTTCTGATAATTATAATCTGAGGATAAACACTCATAGTTTAGTGGTTATCCCTGCGTACAGAACAACTCTTTTTGATAACTTCTTCACCATAGTCACTTGTAAATTGTTCAATGCTCTGCCTGCTAATATCCGACTCATTAGAAATTTGAAAATATTCTCACGAAACATAAAATCCTATCTTATCGAGTTTTCGCATAATGATATCAAAGATTTGCTGGACCCATGTTACTTAATTTGTCCCTAAATAAAAAAATTTTGTTATTTCGTTATATACATACATATATATTTTAATCGCTTTTTAAGTGCCATTATAACCCCACACATTAGATTTAATAATTTTTGTAGTTATAGCATTCAACACTATTTTATATTTTACAGAATGAAAAAATGAATAAACCATAACTAATTTTGTCTAAGGCAGGGGACGGTGCACGAAACAAGCTGTGGCCTTAGTTTTTGATTTAACTTCAGTTTTTATTAAATAATTAGCACAAAAGTGAATATTTTTATTAAAATTATGCATTTGAATTTTTTTGACACTGTTACTAGTTTCCTTTCTATGTAGCTCAACAGTTTTGTTTTGTAGCTGCACGAAATAAGATGTGAGCCACTGTAGGTTAAAGTTTTGCAATAATGGCATATGTGCTGAGATGTTGATTGAATAAGGTGTTAATGTCCTAGTCTAAGGCGTACAAAACATTTATTGGTCCAAGTAGATGTGTTAGTTGCAGGTTGATTGGAACACCAAGAGGGTTTATATTTTTGTATGGGTGTTTGTAGGTTGACCATTCCTCTTTAAGACTTTTATGTAGAGCGTTAGAAAAGTAGTTTTTTCATTGATTTGAAATGAAGACAGTCCTTAAAAGGGGATTTTGCAGCTTGGCCCGCTTGTGCATTCGCCGAGATACCTGTTAGATGTGATCTACAGCAATTTAACCTCGGTGACAAAGTCATAAGTAGCTGTCGGATTGAATTAAGTGGGCCCTTCGTTAATTGGAACTTTTTCGTAGCTGTAAATACTGATTTACTGTCTGTACATATCACATATTTTTAGCTTGTTTCTTTGGCTAGTTGTAGTGCCGAAAGCAATCCCTGTAGTTCAGCGTTAAATATTGTTACGAATATTAGCAACACTAGGGGTACTGTCATCTCTAAGCCGATGCTAAGCAGTGACTTGTATGCACATCAATAATTCAATAATTATGTCTACACATATGTACGTACACGCAGCGGAGAAGCAACGCACAAATACATGCAGATATCTTATCTGAGATGCTCCCAAAAGTAATACACGCGCATATGAGAGCTACACACGTGCATCTGTAGTTATAATTATATACCAGTAACTAAGTAAATTCTGGAAGCGCCTAGAAGATGCAACGAGGAAATCACACAGTATAAAAGCAGCAACAGAGGCGCGACGATCAGTTGGATTTAAGATGCTATCTGGCGAGCAGTAGTAGAGTTATTTATTGTGAAGTGTTTTAATAAAGGCCATTTTGCATTATTGAATAGAGGAGTTATTTATTCAACAGTTTAGTGATTCGAACCTTAGTAGAAGATTTGAAATAAACGGAATTGCTGTAAATTCGTTACAATATGTTTGCATACTGTGCTAGTAAGCAGTGGGCCTGTGTTAGATCGTTATCGTCCATCACAGCAAATGAGACGCCCACATTTTGTTTGCATCCGTCACTAAACAGAAATTTCCAACCTTCCTGATTGAGAAACGTGGAGAAACGATGCTTGTATATAGTTTTTGAAAGGCCGATTGGGATGTATTGTCCTTACGTCGGAGTGTAAGCTCGTTGATAAATATCTTGCTGTCAAGTTCCCATATTGGTAATTTAGTTTTGGCAAGTTTTGGTGGGGAGAAAGAAACTTAGGTTGACGTATTCTGTAAGTTCTTTTACCTTGCACAGAGCCGATTTTCTTTTAATGGCAGTTTTTATTTTGTTTAGGAGCTGAATTTCATGGTTTAGAATGTTGGGCGAGTAGGAATAAAGCTTGTAAGTTATACGATTTCTAAGATATTTTATTCTAGACTAGATCGCCAGAAAGCCCCCTTCGACTAGCAAGTTCTTAACCGCGGTAGTCCTAAATGCTCTTAGGCTCCTTCTCCTGCTCCTAATCCTACTAGTGCTTGCTCTAGTGCTCCGACACTCAATGTCGTTGTTGAAGTTCCTGCGCCCGTAGTTAGTTCACCCACAACTATCGAATTAATAAATCTGGCATCCACAAATCCCTTACCAGCTTAGCCATCTTCATCCAAGGTTTCTTTAACAAAACCTAAAAAATATTCTACAAAAAGTAATCAGGGTCCACAAAACCCTTCTACGGAATCCGACTAATAATCTCATTGTTGTCCCTATTAAAAAATCTGTTTTTGTGTCAAGATTTCATAAAGACACTAAAGAAGAAGACCTAAAGTCGTACATCATCGCTAAAATTAAATTTGAAAACGTGACAGTTCGAAAATTCAATTTTAACTATCCTAGAGAAATTTCGTCATTTGTTTCCGCTCAACATTTTGATACTATATTAAATAATTCTTTTTGGCCGCCCGGTGCTTTTGTGCGGGAATTCGAGCGTAGGTGTAATAATAATATTTCAAATCTTGTTACACTTCCGCATAACAATATTGCATCAAAAAACTGAATGTTAAATCGGCCCTAAATTTGTTTTATCAAAATGTTAGGGGTATAAACACTAAACTAACTGAATTGTATTTGAAATCGTTTCACTGCAATTACAACATTATCGCTTTAACTGAAACTTGGCTAAAACCTCATATATTTAACTCCGAGATTGTTTGCCATGATTACCAAATATACAGATATAACCGCTTGAACAGAATTGGAGGAGGAGTTTTGCTTGCGGTACATTCTTCTGTACCTTCAGCTGAGGTTAATTTATCTATTATTGATTCTATAGAATTCAAATGCATTAGAATCAACCTCGGAATGGGTTGTGTCTATATCGCCGTCTGCTATATCCCACCATCTTCTGATCCTTCGGTGTATATGGATCATATTTCCCTGCTCAAAATTGTTAGTTCAGTGTTGAAGCCCATTGATTCGATGATAGTCTTGGGTGACTTTAATCTCCCGCATATATTATGGACCATATCTGACTATGATATTGTACCTATTTCTTCAAAACTGTCCAACAACGAATTTTTAGCCGAAATATCTGAACTTTGCCTTAAACAGATAAATATAATTCCTAGCATGTTCTGGAGGACCCTTGATTTGGTACTTGTTGACGATACATCAAAAAGACCCTTAGCATCCTTCTGTGGAAATAGCATACGAATTTGAAAGAAATTCTCAGAGTAGCATTGCTACTAAATACGACTCTAGTTTCAGATTTGACTTTGCGAAGGCTAATTTTAGGAAGCTTAATCAAACTTTATCTACAGTAGCTTGGCCCAAATACGGTGTAGATATTGACAAAAATGTTTCTGACTTTTATTCCACCATTTACGGTATTTTGGAAAAACACGTACCTAAGCGAAAACGTGTGTCTACCGAACCAATCCAAATATGGTTCACTAAAGAGCTGAGGCCTTTAAAAAACAGAAAATCTCGCTTCTTCAAATTATTCAAGAGGTCGGGCTCTCACTCTGATTACTTGCAGTACTCTATTTTGCGTCATAAATATTTTGAATTAAACAAAAAGTGCTATAATACGTACATCTGTAAGATGAAAAAGAAAATAACTTGCAATCCGAAAGCCTTCTATGATTTCGAGAACTCTAAACGTAGGGTTAAAGGGGTTCCCTCTGCTTTAAAATACCAGGATGATTTGTCTAACGACGATCAAGATATAGCTAGCTTCTTCGCACAATTTTTCAAGTCCAACTATTCCACTGAATTTAATCCTTTTTATTTAATAATTTGGGACAAATTTAAACAACGTGACATCAGGACGGACAAGGCGACAGCTGTTTCGATTATACCTTTTTTTAAATCTCTTCAAAGCCTTTTCTCCCGGGAGTGGGATTTGAACCCTACACTCCTACGATGGTTGAAGTGTTATAAACGCATTCAGCCACGTCATACTTTAGTTGTTGTAAACCTTATCCCAATTGCCTTCTTTGCATATTTTCTTTATTCATAGTCCATATTTCGTATGGAATCATATGGTAAAGTTATGCGTTGGTAAGGCGGTTTCAGAGAAACTTGGTGTTGTTGCTTTGTTCTATTTATAGAACTACAACGAATTAACACCAAAGTTGTCTATTTGTATGAGTTTTTAAGCGGGGATTACCCTTATTGCTTTAAATGTATGAAAACATTTATTTGAAGCAATTTTTAATTTATAATTTATTTAATAATTTGGGGAAAATTTAAACAACGTGACATCAGGACGGACAAGGCGACAGCTGTTTCGATTATACATTTATTTTAAATCTCTTCAAAGCCTTTTCTCCCTTTTTCAAATGAATATCAATTTCAACTTAACTCACTTAACACAATTGATATTCCAGCAATATCTCCTGATCAAGTTTTTTTCATATTTAAAGTCTTTGGGGGAATCTTACAAGTACGGTCCTGATTTAATTCCCACTTGTTTTCTTAAAAAAAAGCGCTGAACACATTTATCAGCCTCTAACTGATTTATTTAATCTGTCTCGAAAACGTGGAATTTTTCCTTCTGCTTGGAAGGAATCTTTTCTCATACCCCTGCACAAAAGTGGTAGTAGGTCGTGTGTAGAAAACTTTCGAGGAATAGCAAAGTTCTGCTTGGAAGGAATCTTTTCTCATACCCCTGCACGAAAGTGGTAGTGGGTCGTGTGTAGAAACCTATCGAGGAATAGCAAAGTTGTCGGCCATCCCAAAGTTGTTTGAAGCTATCGTTACCAATGAGCTAACATTTTCCCGCTTCCCAAGGCAGTCGGTTCTATGTACCGGAGCTACTCGGGATTTTTCCCGACCAAGGACTGTGATTTCAGTTTAATCCCATTTAATTTGCTGCGTCCCTCCCACAAATTGTCATCCGCCCAGCAGCTCCTTGTAGCGGGACTGCTCCATATTCTCTTGCTCCGGGAAGGTATCGAATCCAATCCGGGTCCGTCTCCTGACCCCGGTCCTGAGAAATGGTTTTGCTGCATCTGCCGGAAAAGAATCTTTTTAGGACGGTCATACTCTGTTCGGTGGGTCTCGTGTAAGGGATGGTTGTATCGGGCAGGTTGTTCTGGGCTTGATCCCATAACCCGACGTCCACATAACTTCTATTAATCTTGTGTGGCTCCTTGATGTTCACGTCCAAGGGCGTCCCGTAGTCTACGTCTTAGCGCCCTCCACTATCTGCCAGCAGTCCAGCTGCTCAGCAAGCCACAACTAGTACCCGCTGCTGCTCGCGCCCCGCGGCGCCAACAACTCAAACAGCTGCTACCACTCATAACTACTATCTTCGTAGTAGAGTCGGTAGCAATGCTGAGCATCAGCCCCTGCCCCCGTCTTCTCCCCCTCTTTTCCGGCAGCAATCGTGTAGGTCAGGGAAACAGACTCTTAGTCCCTAACCCCGTTTGCACCGTTTGCCAGCACAGAATATATATGTTTGCGACATCCGCCCAACGCAGCTCCTGCCTTGGGCAGTGCCACTTTCCTAGATGTTCTGGTCTCCGCGAAGGCAACCCCCCGACGGGTTTCATTGCGCCATGTTGCCAGGTCGCAAACCCCAATCTACCGGGTACCCCAATGTTTGCCCAAGGACGACCAGTCCCAGGGCCAAAACAGCAGTTGCGTCCTGGCCTTCCTCAACCCAGGCGTAGTCACCCGTCACTTACCCCCAGAGTGACGACGTCTCCCCCTATGCACTTCAGAATTCTGCAGTTAAACTGTAATAGACTAACTGGAAAGATCACGGAGATAGTCGATTTCATGAAGCGGCACAACATCCGCATTGCTGCGATTCAAGAGACTAAACTCACAGCAATATCTGCACTGCAAACCTGTTCTGGGTATAATGTCAACAGAAAAGATCGCATGAGTGGAAATGGAGGCGGCCTCGCGTTTATCATACACCACTCTGTGCAATATTATATATTTGATCCTGGCATCGACCGCAGGGACAATGTCTTAGAACGTCAAAGCCTATCTGTCCGGTCAGGCGATTCAAACCTAGAAATCATCAACATCTACATCGCTCCTGCCACCTGTTGCACTAATATTAGCGCCTTACTCACTGGCAACAATCGCATTATCTTAGGCGTCTTTAATGCCCATCACGATCTATGGCATTCAAACTTGCGGGCGGACAGTAGGGGTGAGCTGTTGGCGGATCAAATAGAAGAAACGACGTTCTGCACAATAAACGGAGACGCCCCCACACGTATGGTAAGAGGCTGTCACAGTTCGCCGGATATATCAATCGTGAGCGCAGAACTCGTAAACTGCGTCAACTGGCAGCCGATGGTAACACTGGCATCCGACCACCTGCCTATACTTACTTCGTTCGAGCGTACCGCCGACTTCATCTTTACAGAAAAACGCACTTTCATAAACTTTAAAAAAGCAAAGTGGGATGAATACAAATCTTTTACAGACAACCTCTTTGCTGCCCTCCCTATCCCGACTGATGCCCGCCAAGGGGAGCCTGCTTTCCGCAATGTCATTGAATCCGCCTCGGCATGTTTCATTCCCACCGGGAGAATTCCCGAAATTCGGCCCCACTTCCCGGCGGAGGCCGCAAATTTAGCGATAGAACGTGACCTAATAAGACGGCTCGACCCAGGCGACCCCCAAATAAGGGATATAAATCAACGCATCAGATTGCTTGTGGATGAACACAAGCGGGCGAAATGGGACCTAAGAGGTTGTAACCTCTCTGCCGGTGTGGGTAAACTTTGGTCCACCGTAAAGTCCCTATCGAATCCGTCTAAGCACAATGACAAAGTTTCTATCGCCTTCGGCGATAAAGTGCTGTCGGATTCAAAAAAATGCGCGAGCGCTTTCTGCTGTCAATATGTAATGCATTCTACGGTCGACAAAGATAGACGGAGGGCCAACAGACACGCACATAAACATAAATTCAGCGCGTCACCAGTTACCATCACCGCCAGAGAGGTTGAATGTGCCATTGGACACGCTAAACCATCCAAAGCAGTGGGCCCAGACGGCATAGCCATGCCGATGCTTAAAAGCCTAGAGAAAGAGGGTTTCAAATACTTAGCGCATGTCTTCAACCTGTCTTTTTCCACCTTTGTCATACCCGAAAAATGGAAAATGGCCAAGGTGGTCCCGCTACTAAAGCCTGCGATGAGCTCTGCAACAGAATAAGCGGCTACCTCCCTGATCTCTCCAGTTTTTTCGCCTCGCGAAACCTGGCATTATCACCGACTAAATCTTCCGCGACCTTTTTTACAACATGGACGTCCCAAATGTCAACCATTTTGAACATCCACGTCGATGGCACTACGCTACCGACTGTCCTACACCCCAAAATCTTGGGTGTGACGTTTGATCAGGATCTACATTTTGGTGAACACGCAGCCGCAAATGTCCCGAAAATCCAGAGCCGTAATAAAATCCTCAAATCCTTGCTGGCAGTACCTGGGCAAAAGATAAAGAAACGCTCATTACTACATACAAAGCAATTGGCCAGCC
Organism: Eurosta solidaginis; assembly: GCF_040869045.1. Classification (NCBI taxonomy): domain Eukaryota; kingdom Metazoa; phylum Arthropoda; class Insecta; order Diptera; family Tephritidae; genus Eurosta; species Eurosta solidaginis. Next base: position 10,271,804 of record NC_090324.1, read on the forward strand.
GTTTACGTGCTACGCGTCACCCATATGGTCGCCAAGCCTAAAAATTACCCACTGGAAGACGCTACATGCCTGCCAAATTCCTGCTCTCTGAAGCGCCACGGGCTGTCTTCTTATGTCCCCAGAACACCATCTACATAATGAGGCGAGAATACTCCCCATCAGGGAGAGAAATGAGATGCTAACCAAACAGTTCCTGTTGAATACCCAGAAACCTGGGTATCCAAACAGACATCTGATTGATGAGCCAACACCGCCTAGGGGCTTAAGGAGTCATCTCCGTAAGCATTTTGAGGAAATACGGCACCTGAGAACCCAGCCGTATGAAGCAAAAAAACACAAGCAGGTCCTTGGTGAACTCCACAAACAGGCGTCGGACCTTTATGTCAGGAATTGCCTGGTGAATCCAGTACTCAAAGAAAAGTACCCAAAACTTGTGGAAGAGGAACGCATACTCCCCAGGGAAACGCGTGTCACTCTTGCTCCACTTCGTTCTGGATACTATAACAGGTTAAACTCTTACCTATCCAGAATCAACCCCGACATACAAAGTGTATGGCCCGCTTGCAATGTGTCCCCACATGACACCAACCATCTCTTTAATTGTAATGTGGAACCAACGCCTGTAACACCCCTTTCATTATGGTCCACCCCTGTTGAAACAGCAAATTTCCTTGGACTCCCGTTAGAGGATATTGATGACAATTTGTGATCGGTCGCGGCTGTTAGGTGGGGCGAAGCACTGCTACAACAACAACAACAACTAACATTTTCCATTTCTACTTTAATTGCAGAACCGCAACACGGATTCTGTAAAGGTAAATCTACCATTACAAATCTACTTGAATTCACAACTCAGGTTTCTAATGGATTTAGAGAAAATTTTCACACCGATGTTATTTATACTGATTTCAGTAAAGTATTTGACAAAGTATCCCACTCCGTTCTTATCTACAAGCTGGATCGGCTTGGCTTCCAACCTGGTCTCACCCAGTGGATCTCGTCGTATCTCTGTGGTCGAACGCAAAAAGTTATTTTTAACAAGTAAAGAAGGTTAAGTTCGGGTGTAACCGAACATTACATACTCAATTGAAAGCTATGGTGACAACATAAGGGAAAATAACCATGTAGGAAAATGAACCGAGGGAAACGCTGGAAAGTGTTTGTATGACATGTCTATCAAATGAAAGGCACTAAAGAGTATTTTACGCGGGAGTGGGCCATAGTTCTATAGGTGGACGCCATTTAGGGGTATCGCCATAAAGGTCGATCAGGGTTGACTCTAGAATTTGTTTGCACGATATGGGTATCAAACGAAAGGTGTTAATGAGTATTTTAAAAGGGGGTGATCCTTAGTTCCATAGGTGGACGCCGTTTCGAGACATCGCCATAAAAGTGGACCAGGGGTGACCCTAGAATTTGTTTGTACAATATGGGTATCAAAAGAAAGGTGTTAATGAGTATTTTAAAGGGAGTGATCCTTAGTTCCATAGGTGGACGCCGTATCGAGATATCGCCATAAAGGTGGACCAGGGGTGACCCTAGAATTTGTTTGTACGATATGGGTATCAAATTAAAGGTATTAATGAGGGTTTTAAAAGGGAGTGGTGGTAGTTGTATAGGTGGTCGCCTTTTCAGAGATATCGCCATAAAGGTGGACCAGGGGTGACTCTAGAATGTGTTTGTACGATATGGTTATAAAATTAAAGGTATTAATGAGGGTTTTAAAAAGGAGTGGTGGTCGAGATATCGCCATAAAGGTGGACCAGGGGTGACTCTAGAATGTGTTTGTATGATATGGTTATAAAATTAAAGGTATTAATGAGGGTTTTAAAAGGGAGTGGTGGTCGAGATATCGCCATAAAGGTGGTCCAGGGGTGACTCTAGAATGCGTTTGTACAATATGGGTATCAAAAGAAAGGTGTTAATGAGTATTTTAAAAGGGAGTGGGCCTTAGTTCAATAGGTGGACGCCTTTTCGAGGTATCGCAACTTAGACTTTGTTTGTACGATATGGGTATCAAATGAAAGGTGTTAATGAGTATTTTTAAAAGGGGGTGGGTCTTCGTTCTATAGGTGGTCGCTTTTTCGAGATATCGCCAGGGGTGACTTTAGAATATGTTTGTACGATATTGGTATCAAATTAAAGGTATTAATGAAAGTTTTAAAAGGGAGTGGTGGTAGTTGTATATGTGAAGGCGTTTTCCATATATCGACCAAAATGTGGACCAGGGTGACCCACAACATCATCTGTTGGATACCGCTAATTTATTTATATATGTACTACCTGCCAAGATTTCAAGGGTTATTTATTTCGCACTGCAGAACTTTTTCATTTTCTTCTACTTAATATGGTAGGTGTCACAACCATTTTACAAAGTTTTTTCTAAAGTTATATTTCGCGTCAATAAACCATTCCAGCTACCATGTTTCATCCCTTTTTTCGTATTTGGTATAGAATTATGGCATTTTTCGTAATTTTCGATATCGAAAAAGTGGGCGTGGTCACAGTCGGATTTCGTTAATTTTTTATACCAAGATAAAGTGAGTTCAGATAAGTACGAGAACTAAGTTCAGTAAAGATATGTCGATTTTTGCTCAAGTTATCGTGTTAAGGGCCATGCGGAAGGACAGACGGACGACTGTGTATAAAAACTGGGCGTAGCTTCAACCGATTTCACCCACTTTCACAGAGAAGAGCTAGCGTCATAAAATCTACGCCCCTACAAAATTTCAAAAGGATTGGTAAATTTTTGTTCGACTTATGGCATTAAAAGTATCCTAGACAAATTAAATGAAAAAGGGCGGAGCCACGCCCATTTTGAAATTTTCTTTTATTTTTGTATTTTGTTGCACCATATCATTACTGGAGTTGAATGTTGACATAATTTACTTATATACTGTAAAGATACTAAATTTTTTGCTAAAATTTTACTTTAAAAAAATTGTTTTTTTTAAATTGGGCGTGGTCCTTCTCCGATTTTGCTAATTTTTATTAAGCGTACATATAGTAATAGGAGTAACGTTCCTGCCAAATTTCATCATGATATCTTCAACGACTGCCAAATTACAGCTTGCAAAATTTTAAATTACCTTCTTTTAAAAGTGGGCGGTGCCACGCCCATAGTCCAAAGTTTTACTAATTTTCTATTCTGCGTCATAAGTTCAACCCACCTACCAAGTTTCATGGCTTTATCTGTCTTTGGTAATGAATTATCGCACTTTTTCGGTTTTTCGAAATTTTCGATATCGAAAAAGTGGGCGTGGTTATAGTCCGATATCATTCATTTTCAATAGCGATCTGAGATGAGTGTACATACCAAATTTCATCAAGATACCTCAAAATTTACTCAAGTTATCGTGTTAACGGACGGACGGACGGGCGGACATGGCTCAATCAATTTTTTTTTTTCGATCCTGATGATTTTGATATATGGAAGTCTATATCTATCTCGATTCCTTTATACCTGTACAACCAACCGTTATCCAATCAAACTTAATATACTCTGTAAGCTCTGCTCAACTGAGTATAAAAATACTCTTTCAAATGTCATCCATGTCCCCTCTGGCGTCCCACAGGGCAGTCACCTTGGTACAATTCTGTTCTTGCTATTTATTAATGATATTTGTACCACTATAAAATATTCCAAAATCTTAATGTATGCTGATGATGTAAAACTGTTTAGGTCTTATGCGTCTATCGAAGAACGTCCCTTGCTTCGAGCGGATTTAAACTGCCTAGTTAAATGGTGCAACGTAAATTCAATGCCGCTCAACCTTCATAAATGCAAATTTATGTCCATCTCTCGAAGATCTTTGCCAGCAGCCTCTTACGTAATTAATAATTTTTGTCTTCTATCAGTAAACTATTTTGTGGACTTGGGAGTCACGATAGAAGCTAAACTTAGTTTCAACCTTCATATTAATGCTACTGTCAATAAGGCTACTTTTCTCTTTAAGGAATTTTCAGTGGGACTCTGCGTATAATCTTCCGCCTTATACTAGTCGGTTGAAGCTTATCAATCTTCCAACTCTGAATGGACTGATTTCTAGTCCAATTCTTTTAAACGAAGTAAACTTTAACGTCCCATCACGAGTGTCAAGACTTTACAAACCTCTTTTCTTTTGAGGCAGTTAGAACTAACTTCGAATTGAATGAACCTTTTCGGTGTTTGTGTCATGATCTTAACACTCATTCTAAGTCATTTGATATAACGGATTCACTTTTTAACATAAAGAAAAATGTCGTATCCTATCTTAACTTGTAACAAAAAAAAAAAAAAAACAATCGAATAAACTCAAAATGTTCTGTAATTTAACAATGTAGTATGTATAAATATAATTTCTAACTGTTATGTAATTTCTAACTGTTATGTATAGTACTCAGCTGATGATTTTTGTTCTGTAGCTGAGCAGTTTTAGATCTCGACGCTTAACAAACCTCCGCCTATCAACAACTCGGTAAAAACAAAAACAAATCCGTGCGTCATGCGGATGCGCCCCTCGCGCCGGGCGGGCTTTGGAGGGTATTAATCCGTTGGGTATTATTATTATTATTATTTTTTTTTTTTTTTTTGTGTACGTGGAAGGAGGAAATGCTTTATGCACTAATCGGGTTGTTAAGCCTCGGTGCTACTCTCTGTAGCAGCGAGCCTCTCCGAGTGTAGGACTCCCTTTCTTTTTCTTCATGGGCTACCCACTAAAACCTAACCTCCCACGGCCCGCGCATTTTCCGCACCAGGGACCGCGTTTAGCATAACTTCGGGCACGGAAGCGCGCTATGTGAGCTCTTTGGCTACTCTCACGTTATTGGGCTAAGCAACCATCTTGCCGTTTAGCGAACAGAATATTCCTTGCATATCTGCTGACCATGTCCCATCTGTCATTTCCGCAGGTCATTTTATGGATGACACTGCCCGGGGATAGGTCGCCTAGGGTTACTTCCACTCTTCTTCGTTGCTGTGCGAAGTGATCGCATTCGAAAAAGGTGTGGCGTACGTCGTCTATGAGCCCACAGTATAAGCAATTCGGATTTTCAACCTTGCCCATTCTGTGGAGGTATTCCCAGAAGTAGCCGTGGCCACTTAAAAACTGTGTCAGGTAGAAGTCGACCTCTCCATGTGGCCGTTCTAACCATGGCTCCAGCTCGGAAATCAGTTCCCTGGTCCACTTGCCTGCAGTGCTGCAGCTCCATTGCTGTTGCCATCGTCGGATAGAATATTTTCGCGCCTGCGCGGTAGCAACATCTCTACGTACTTCTCCTCGGAGGTGGTAAATTGATTTCCTCTCCTCAGCGAGAAGATGTATCGGTATGGTTCCCGCAATAACAAGAACTGCGTCTGCGGATACCGTGCGGTAAGCTGAGGCAATTCGTAGCGCCCCTCTGCGTTGGACAGAAGTAATAGCTACTCGATACTTTCGGAATTTCATTGCATCCGCCCAAATTTCTGCACCATACAAGAGTATAGAATCCGAAGCGGAAGCAAGCAGCTTTCTTATACATGGCCTTGGCTCACCTGTGTTTGCCATTAATAGGCTTAAGTATCCTATGGTCCGTGCAGTTTTCTCACAGGCTTCTTGAAAGTGTTCCGAGAAAGTTAGTTTGCTATCTAACCTCACCTCAAGGTATTTCGTGGAGCTGCGTGTTTCTACTTGTTGTTCTCCAACCATCATATTCATAATGGTGGGAATTCGTCTCTTCGTGAGGATTACGATCTCAGTTTTCGCTGTCGCGAGCTGAAGTCCATGGTCACTCATCCATCTATTTACACTGCGCATTACTTGGTTTAATTTAACCTACGCCAGCTCACAGTTCCGTGCTGTAATTACGGCAGCCACGTCGTCTGCGAAAGCGACAAGAAAAGCACTTTCTGGCATGTGTAAACGAAGGAGGCTATCATACGAAGCATTCCAGAGATCGGGACCTAACACCGATCCCTGGGCTGCTCCGCCTGTTATCCTCACCTTTCTCTGACCTTGATTTGTTTCGTACGTGAACCAGCGATCTTCTAGGTAGTCCCTTAATATGGCTAGTAGATAAGGAGGTACCTTGAAAGAGTGTTTCAGCGCATCGAGCATATCGTCCCACCTGACGGAATTGAAAGCATTTTTCACGTCCAGCGTGACCAGTAAGACAACCGGCCTAGCTTGGTGGCACGCGGTTTCGGCTTTCCTTACCGCATTTATAACCTCGGCTATGGCATCTATTGTGGAGTGACCTTTCCGGAACCCATGCTGTCGATGGGACAGACCACCTCCATCGTCAATGGCTGCTATCAGCCGTTGTTTAAGGAGGCTTTTCATCATTTTCCCCGCCGTGTCGAGCATGCATAATGGTCGAAAAGACGACGGGAAGTTCGGGTCTCCCTTGCCTTTCGCGATTAGCACGAGGTGCGCTGTCTTCCACCTTGTAGGAAAGATCCTGGCTTCCAGGCATTTGTTATACATGTGCAACAGCAACTCAGGACTGCTCTTAGCAGCCAGTCTTATTGCTTCAGCTGGTAATCTATCCGGTCCTGGCGTTTTACCAGGCTTCATTCTGTGTAGGGCCGCTTTTAGCTCACCTTCACTGAACGGCTGCACGTCGTGGGCTTCGTGGGTGACGTGGTCACCCTCTCTGCTTGTGCGAGTGAGGAACAGAGCATCTACTATACTTTGCATCTTTCCCTCATCCATCGTTTGGTTCGGTGGGCGGAATTTTCCCATTACTATTTTATACCCTTGTCCCCAAGGATCACGATCAACTTCTTTGCAAAGCTTTTTCCAGCTATCAAGTTTGCTTTGCTTTATTATTATTATTATTATTATTATTATTATTATTATAGCGGCATGATAAGGGTCCTTAATCCTCTTGAGGTGATTTTTTGCACAGTTTCCATAGATTTGAAGCATGTAATCAATTTTGCTCTGAATTGATAGTTTGGTAATATCAATTAAGGTGCTAGTATGTACGCTTTGTATTGCTGATAAATATTTAATGATGTTCAGCCTGGTAGCTAGCTCTGAAATTAGAACAATGGTACTTAAAACTATGTTTACATTACATATGGTATAATTATTATTTTTTACATTTATTTCATTGCAATTATGTTTATTGCAGATATGCAAGTTTTTGCTTTTATCTAAAGAAATAACGGCCCCTGAATGCTGTGACCAGGTGTTTATAGTAATTAGAGCATTACTAAATGGCTCTTCAACTTCTGAATTTTTTCTATTTCTACCAATAAGGTAAAGGTCATCGGCATATAAACAATGTTTAACATCATTTTTTTAGCTCATGAGTCAGCTAATGTCGTCGAATGCCACCAGAAAAAGTGTGATAGACAGTGGGGAACTTTGGGGAATTGCATTGTGTAGAGGAAACGTGCTAGAAAATGTGTCGTTTATTTTGCAGCGTAATTTTCGGCGGCCACCGTGGTGTGATGGTAGCGTGCTCCGCCTACCACACCGGATGCCCTGGGTTCAAACCCCGGGCAAAGCAACATCAAAAATTTTAGAAATAAGGTTTTTCAATTAGAAGAAAATTTTTCTAAGTGGGGTCGCCCCTCGGCAGTGTTTGGCAAGTGCTCCGGGTGTATTTCTGCCATGAAGAGCTCTCAGTGAAAACTCATCTGCCTTGCAGATGCCGTTCGGAGTCGGCATAAAATCATGTAGGTCCCATCCGGCCAATTTGTGGGGAAAATCAAGAGGAGCACGACGCAAATTGGAAGAGAAGCTCGGCCTTAGATCTCTTCGGAGGTTATCGCGCCTTACATTTTTGTTATTTATAATTTTCTGCTTGTAAGTAATGATTTATATATTCAAAAATGTAGAGCCAATTCGCCATTCCTGTAATTTTTGCAAGAGCAGGTGTGCGCCGACATTGTGAAATGCTTTAGCAAAGTCGATAGAAACGATGGAGATGTGATGTTTGTTTGACAGAGTTTTACATATATGACGTTCAAGGAAGAGAACAGCATCTAAAGAGCTCGTACCATACTGAGATCCTACATGGAATGGGGATAGGAGCTTTTTTAAACGGTTTTATTTAGGTTGACTTGACAGGCTGCACGGCTGCACCGCCGTTGTGAACGAATTTTCTAACTGAAATTTAAGTAACTTCCCGATAAGCTACAAGCTTGAAACTTGGAAGATAGTTCAGAACCCGATGGCAATGTAATAATACGAAAAAAATCGCCACTAGGTGGCGCAGGGATCAAGATATTCACAAAAATCGTATTTGTGGTCCGATTTGGCTCATATTTGGAACACATAATACATACAAGAATGGAAAGCGACCTATGTAAAAATCGCCGCTAAGTGCCGCAAGGATCGAGGTATTCACAAAAATCGTATTAGTGGTCCGATTTGGCTCGTATTTGAAACACATAATACATACGAGAGTAGAAAGCGACCTATGAAAAAGAATCGCCGCTAGGTGGCGCAAGGATCGAGATATTCACAAAAATCGTATTTGTGGTCCGATTTGGCTCATATTTGGAACACACATTACATACAAGAATAGAAAGCGACCTGTGAAAAAAAAATCGCCGCTAGGTAGCGCAAGGATTGAGATATTCACAAAAATCGTATTTGTGGTCCGATTGTGTCCATATTTGGAACACAGAATACATACATGAATAGAAAGCGATTTGGCTCATATTTGGAACAATTTTCTCATTGGTTTTGTTCATGCAGGGAATAAGTGATATAGGTCGAAAGTTTTTTAAATCGTCTGGCTCTTTATGTGGTTTAAGTATTGGGATCATAGTCGCTGTCTTGAAACTGAGGAATTACACCGGAGTCGAATATGGCATTGTAAAGCTTTAGTAGCCTCAGTTTTATGGATTTTGGGGTTTGTTTTAGCATTTGGTAGTTGAATTTAGCAAAACACAGAGTTGTAACTTTTACAGAGTTTATGGCATGCTCCAACTCCATGTATGTATCTGTATTATCGTTTGCTCGAAGAAAGGACAGATTGCTTGATGCCTGAATGAATTGTGGTGGAAAATTGGACGTTTCAGAGAATTTAGTAAAATGTTGATCAAACATGAAAGATATATCGCTACTGTTAGTTATGATGAAGTTATTGATATTGATGGATAGATTGGATTTGGATTGTAAATGCCTGTAAGGTTTTAACTCTTTTCCAAATGGCCGCAGTTGAGGAACTCGGGCTAATTTTTTTGGTGAAGCTTTCTAGGTACTTACCTTAAACAAACTTTTTTCCCCTATCAATTAAATAGTGCACTCTTTTTTTTTAAATTCGTTGATATTCCCTCCAAGCAGTAATTTTTCCTTGTGGAGATTACTTAAAACTGGGCTCCACCATGGGACTTGTCTCGATCTTTTATGATGGAAGGTTGTTGGTATAGCCAGATTTGCTGCCTGTCCAATAGCTTTCGATAGTGTAACTGCTGCTTTGATGGTATTGCCTTGCATGAACTGCTCTAGGTCGATGGAGTTAAAGAGTGGCTTGTTGTTTTTCCCAATTAGCCTTAGCGGTGTTGAATCTCACAGGTTTGTGGTATTTATACGCACCCTGCAGTCAAAATCCGAAGTAGTCAGCAAATATTCTAGTTCATTGACTAGAATTTTGTGGGGTTATTCATACAAGTCAGCTTTTGAGTAGTTTATTGACTATTACTTTGTGCTGTTATTCATACTAGATAGTATTTGAATAATCTATTCGACTAGAATTTCGTCTGTCGGACTCGGGGAAATGCGCGAATGCTTTCTGTAGCCAATTTGCAATGCATACTTCAGTTGACAATGCTATAAATCGTCCAAATCACCGGCCACATAAACACAAGCACATCACCGTTACCTCAACAGAGGTTAAAGAAGCCATTGCAAAGGCCAAGCCTTCCATATCAATAGTCCGCGACGGAATACCTATGCCGATGCCAAAACACCTTGGCCATTAGGGCATCAGTAGCCTAGCGCATGTTTTCTACTCGTCGTTAAAAGCCTTTGCCATCCCAGAATAACGGAGAATGGCAAGGATAAACCTACTACCAAAGACCGGAAACGAAAACGTTTAAAGCCTTTATGATTCCCTTATATAAAGGAAATTATTCGGTTATCCAGCCATCAGCATGACTTCCGTAAAGTGCATATCACTACCACCGTTCTGAACGCCATTAACATTCATCATAGGTCGGTGCTAGTGCAGCTTGGCCTGTTTTGACACAGTCAATCACGACTGGCTCGTTCCACTGCTACAAATACTACACTAAGTGGCCGGTCGGTAAAATTTAGGAACGAAACTTCAAAGAGGGAGTTACTATTATTTCCTATGCCGACAACTGCATAATAATGGCAAAAGTCAGTGGCCTAGGGTAGCAAGATTTTTATTTCGGGTTCCCGGGACAAACCTCAAATTTGAGCCAAATTCCCGTAATTTAAAAAATTTCGCGCGACATTTGAAAAATAAGAGACACCTATATATTTGTATGGTTTGCTCATGACGAAAAAATTTTTAGATAGAATTAAACTTTTTAAACTCATTTATTTATAACAAATATTTTTATGAAACAGGCTAACAATTAATACTTTGTTTAATGCGGATTCAATATTCTATGTATTCATTTTGCCAACGTTATTTTAAAACACAACACTTGCCTTGCAAAATGTATATTTAGGTGTGCGAAATGTCAAACATTTAATTCGAATTCAATATTCTATGGATTAATTTTACAAACGTTATTTTAAAACACAACACTTGCCATGCAAAATGAATATTTAGGTGTGCGAAATGTCAAACATTCAGAACCACAGTAGGGATGAATTTTTCTTCTTTATAGAGTTGCATGCAATACGATAATGGCCTGAATACAATCAAACCCGCAAATATGGTCATGTTTCGTAGCAGATTATAATTTATTAATTTTGAAATTGTAAAAAGCCGGGACATAGCATTTCCCGGCGGGAAACTTTAAAATTTGTGAAAAATACCATATGTCCCTGGCCCCTTACTAGATAAATTAGTTTACAAAATGGTTTATTATCTCTCTAATTTAATATCTCTCTAGTTCAATATACATCAGCTTAATTGTAATATGCATACAAGGGTAATACTATAAGGCCGCAAGGCACTCTTAATACACGTCCAAGTATATCGGGAGAGGTATCAAAATACGTGTTTTCGAACGCGAATCGGACAACTAAAGCCAAAGACAAGTGCAAAATTATTTGGATGGTAGTACTACAGAGGTTTGTTTTTGATAAAGAGATTCACAAGTTCTTATTATATTTATTATTTTTTTACGTACTTACTTTTTCTAAATAGTTAGCTGTAGACAGGTTGTTAAGGCCACCGGCCTAAATATTTCGGACCACCCTAACGCGCGCATTAGTTTATCATATTATTGACCTGTAACGGCTAACACCTGCCGAGCGCTAATTTCGAAGGGGAAAAAACGCGACGAAAGTTAGCTATCGGCAGGTGGCGCGGACTTTTTGTCGATAACACTCTTTCACTTCTTTTTCGGAACGTTCGAGCGCCAGCTGCCCTCTCACAGGCAAGCTAAAAGCAACCATTTTGCACATTTTCCACTATAATAATTTGAGATTTTCATTTTAATTAATATTTCCAATTAATAATTTTCGTAAATGTGAACTTGCCAAGTGCATTGTGAATTGTGGATTGAATTAATTTAATAATTTGCGATTGTCACTTAATTGATATTTGCAATTACTCATTTCCATCAATAAGCAAAGCAAAATAAGAAAAACTCAGTAGTTAGCTACAGTGGGCACACTTGCTAAAAGCACCCCTTATATTTTAATGCGACAAATCTCTCAATAATTTAAAATTTTCTCATTTTAAATTAAAATATCTCTAGTCGCTAATTAAATATATTGCAAAACCTCTGCAAATTTCTGATTTTCCCCCACTTGAACAAATATTGAATAAAAATTTTGTATTACTTGCGTTCACACATTTATGTACACGCATACACATAATTAATTACACAAATAAGCGGTAATATAAAATCCCATACAGTGGTACAAGAGTGGTTCGGTGCGTACACTAGCGTCTAAAAAATATAGTATCTCTTGCAAAGCTAAACTTTCCCCCGAGTTATTTATTATTTTCACTCTGTATTCCTCTTTATACAGTCCACACGTATATTTAACCCTCACGCATATATACACATTAAATACATTAAATACAGTGCACCGCGGCACAGCGGTCAACTTTGTCTCCTCATACCCCCAAATTTCAAATTAATTAAAACCTCTTTACTTTTGAGATTTATCCCCCTCTCTCTATTGGGTTTAACACAAATTCAAACCCCTCAAATTTAACTCAAACACTTTTTTGATTTTGAAAATTACTCTCTCTCGCTATTTAACGTGAATATAAACGTAACTCCCTCACACATAGCTAAAAGCGAAGACTCTCTTCAAAAAAAAAAAAAAAAAAGTTTTTCGCTCTAAGTTAAATTTTATTAATTCTCAACTCTAAGCGTCATAAAACTAAGCTCAAAAATGAGTAACGAGGAAACCAGACAAAGTAAAACGGTCAAAAAATTTAAGTTTTCGTCCTCCCCCAAAAAATTCATATCCGAAACGGACAATTTCATGGAATATTGTGCTCGTTTTAAGTCAACGCCCCTCGAAGATAATACTGAGTCCTCACTTAACATGAAAAACTCGAATATAGAAAAATTCTGGAATCGAGTCCAACACGTCTTCGATAAAATTGATAGGGACCTGCCCGTAGATTTTCCAACATCTGCTAATAGCAAATACAGGTCCTGAATCATAGCGTATGAAGACACAAAAGCCCAGATCGAAGACCAGCTTCAGTTGCTTAAACAAGCAAATGCACCCGCGCCCCCTACCGACACACCAGGTCCATCCGACAACTCCGGTATTTCGATAAAAATCTCTACCTGCGATACCGAAATATTTTATGGTGGTTATGAAAAATGGCCCTCATTTGGTGACATGTTCACAGCTGTTTACATTAACCATCTCAAACTCTCCCAAGCGCAAAAATTGTATCCCCTCAGATACAAAACCCAAGGAAAGGCAACTCAAATAGTCAACCAATTTCCCTTCACTGATAACAACTTTGCCTTAGCGTGGGAAGCCGTAAATCCCCGATACGAGAACAGACGAGTTCTCGTATATAATCAGATACGGGCCTTGATGAATTTAAAAACGATCACCACGGAAAACAGTGAAGACATTCAAAGGTTGCAATCGTCGGTAAATAATTGCCTTCAAATTCTCGCCACGCAACATGTCTCCACAGATAACTGGGACCCCATACTTATTTATCTGGTTACCTCTAAACTCCCAGAAAATACAGTCACGTTGTGGGAGCAATCTCTAACCTCATGAAGGGAACTTCCCAACTGGTCCCAAATGGCCCAGTTTCTCGCAACTCGATACGAAGTTGTAGAAAGAGTAGATCAATGGCGCCCAAGTAAAAGCAAATTGGGGCCGCCATTTAACAGGTACACTCGTTTCCAAGTAAATCGACCTCCCACACCCAGTCTCACACGACAGAGCATCGAACAATGTACAAATGCTCAATGTGCAAAACCTCCTCTCATCCCTTGATAAATTGTTTCAAATTTTAGAAATTATCTACCTCTGACCGCAGGAAGTTTGCCAAAGAAAACAATATGTGTTTCAATTTTCTTTCCCAGTCAGACATGTTGAAAGATTGTCCTAGCACTCAAACTTGCAATCAATGTCGAGATCGGCACAACTCAGTGCTCCATGAAGACACTTCACCCACGCCGAAGAGACAACCCTCCCGAGCGCAAAGGACAACATCCCAAACCACTACGACAAACCCCATTAACTCATCCGATAAAACCCCGGATCAAGCCGCTCTTATGGATGAAGGACCTTCCTGCTCTCAGAAAACCAGGTACAATCGTTCTGTGGAGAAACCGATTGTAAAGTAACTTTGCCCACGGCTATCGTCCCGGTAGAACATAGAGGGGAGACATTCAAGCTTTAAGCTCTCGTAGATCAGGGATCTGAAAGAACCTTCATTTCCACAAGAGCCCAAGACAGGATCAGACTCCCTTATAAACTCTCCAAGTTTGAAATCTCTGGCATGGGAGGGAAAGTAGTGCAAACCTCAAATAAACTGTGTTCCCTGACTCTTGTTTCCACCGATATCCAAACAAAAATCAATGCGGAAGCGATAGTATTACCTCGGCTGACTAAAATGCTCCCCAACTTCCAACTTACTAACGAGCCTCAAACAAAATGGGCGCACCTTAATCTCGCGGATTCGAATTGTCACTCTCCATCCCAAATAGATCTTGTTCTGGGTAGTGACATAATCCCCCAAATAATTAAGGAAGGCGTTGAAAAGCTCTCACCCCATCTGTTAGCTCAGAACACGATCTTTGGATGGAACATCAGCGGCAAGACGCCCGTGGAAGTAACCTCCTACTCCATACAAGTCTCAGAGGTAACTAATAGCGAACTAAGCTCCCTACTACGGAAGTTTTGGGAATTGGAAGAAATACCAAGCTTCAATGAAAAAACTCCTGAAGATGAGTTTTGTGAAAAGTATTACACAGGCACAACCACCCCCGCGGATAATGGTCGTTATGTGGTCAGGCTCCCCTTTAAGCCTAGCTTCCCTGACGCGATCTCCTTATCCAATTCGCGCCCCTCGGCCCTCAGCCAAATTTTAGGGATGGAAAAAACTCTCCCCAGAAGATGAAATCTCAAGGAACTATATGATAGTGTATTAGAAGAATACATCACCCTCGATCATATGGAAGAAACGGGCTCCCAAAAAAGTTCCACGAAGGCAAATGCGCCTCGTTTTATCTCCCCCATCATGCGGTTATAAAACCCGAGAAAAAAACCACGAAAGTAAGGGTCGTATTTAACGCCTCGAAAAAATCAGCATCAGGGTACTCCCTCAATGATGTTCTCTATACCGGACCTGCCCTCCAATCGGATCTGATGGCCCTTATTCTCAAATGGAGGACATACCGGTTTGTTTTCAACGGAGACGTTGAAAAAATGTATCGTCAAATCATAATGCATGAAGACGACAGAGACTATCAGAGGATCGTCTTTCGCTCATCTCCGAGCGACCCCATAAAATACTATCGTCTGAAAACAGTCACATTTGGCGTGAACTGTGCCCCCTACCTCGCCATACGTACTCTTCACCAACTGGCCAAAGGTGTAGAAGAAACTTTCCCCAAAGCCGTCCCTGCCTTGACCAAAGAAACGTATGTAGATGACATTCTCTCTGGTAGCCATGATATTCGCTCGGCTGAACAGTCTCTCTCTCAAGTCTTCCAAGCGCTCGGTTCAGCAGGATTCCCATTACGGAAAATAACGGCCAACCACCCCAGTATTCTGAAGGATATCGACAAAGAGGACTTGTCGACACAAATCTGTTAGAGTTCGAGAAAACGAGTAACGCCAAAACTCTCGGCAATCAATGGAACGCCCTCAGCGATACCTTCTCGTATACAGCCGACTCTATACCCCCGTCGTCTGCTAGGAAAAAGCGTCAGATCCTCTCCTCTGTCGCTAAACTTTTTGACCCCACAGGGTGGCTTACGCCGATAAAGATTCAGGCAAAGATTCTCCTCCAAGAGTTGTGGATAGACGGAACCGACCGGGATGAAGAAGTTAAACCCCTCCGTCTTATAAAGTGGTCTCAATTCACCAAAAATGTGTTCGGTATCTCAAACATTAAGATAGCCCGATGGGTCAACTATAACCCCAACCAGCAAGTAGAACTGCATGGATTCTGTGACGCATCGGAAAAGGCATACTGCGCCAATATATATGTTCGGACCACTCACGATACCAGTACCTCCTCTCATCTCTTGGTTTCCAAGGGTAAAGTTGCACCCCTTCGCACTTCCAGCCTGCCAAGGCTAGAACTATGCGCGGCTCTTCTTTTGGCATGTCTCGTCGCTGTCGTCCAGTCAAACCTCAACCTCTCGATTACAAAAGTAACACTGGAAAAACCTCCCATACTTGGAAGACCTTTGTCTCTAACCGCACCGCTGAAATAATGGATCTCGTCGGAAATGCGTCATGGAAACATGTCGGAACTCGCGACAACCCAGCGGACATGGGCACTAGAGGATGTAAATCCATTGACTTTGCTAGTTCTCCGTTATGGTGGAATAGCCCTGAGTGGCTGACTTTGCCTTCGGAAGCCTGGCCAAAACGCATTGTACGAAACACCAACCCGCCGGAGGTACGCCGAGTCGAAGCTTTACTCGCCACGGAAGATGAACCGGATTTTCTCAAACGATTCTCCTCTTTTTCACGAGCCCTTAGGGTAATGGCATATGTCTTAAAATTCATCCGCAACCTGAGTCATCGAACAGGAGGCACACGTTCCGCGTCCTCCACTCTCTTACGATGATCTCCATAAAGCGAAATGTAAAATTATAGCCTTGACGCAAACCCGCTTCTTTGCCCATGAAAAGGCGTGTTTAGAAAACTCTAAGGTGATATACAAACGAAGCCCCCTCTCGGCTCTTAGTCCATCGCTCGATAAAGATGGCCTGCTCCGGGTGAATGGGAGATTAGCCCATTCGACCATGCCGTTTAATGAACAACACCCTATCATCATCTACATTAAGTTCCTGCATGAGTTACTTCTCCACGCCGAGGCGCGTCTCTTGCAACAATGTATACGGCTGGAAGTCTATATCCCCCGGCTCAAACCCCTTATAAAGAAATGTATCCTCCAATGCAAAATCTGTACCCTCCATAAGAAGCAGATGCGCTCGCAAATCATGGCAGCGTTGCCCCCGGAACGGTGCACTTATGCTCCGCCTTTTACTATCACCGGTGTTGACCTTGCGGGGCCTTTGCACGTAAAAGCCTCTATGCTAAGGTGTCACACCCTACTAAAAGGTTACGTGGCCGTTTTTGTATATTTCTCTACAAAAGCTGTCCACCTTGAGTTGCGCTCCGATCTAACAACTAACGCTTTTATCGCAGAGTTTGCTCGCTTCGTCGGACGTCGCGGCTACCCAGCGAAAATGATGAGCGATAATGGCAAAACGTTTGTAGGAGCTAAAAGAGCAACCGAAAAGGAATTTGTCGACTTTCTGAAAGTTGCCTCCCACGAAGTCATCCAAAAATACGCCCCTCAAGGTATTAATTAGCAGTTTATTCCCCCCCCCCCCCCCCCCCCCCCCCCGTGCTCCCAATATGGGTGGTCTGGGGGAGGCCGCAGTAAAAAGCTTCAAATTCCATTTTAAAAGGACTGCAGGAACTCATACCTTCACAATTGAAGGACTTACCACCCTCTTGGTAAGAATAGAAGCCGTCTTAAACTCTCGCCCGATTTCACCTCTATCTTAAGACCCCTCCGACTTCACTGCTCTCACCCCCGGCCACTTCCTCAGAGGCTGCCCTCTCCTGGCCATCCCCGAAGTGGATCATGCAGATTTGTCCCTTCTGAACCGTTGGGAAAGAGTAAAGAGCATCCATCACCAATTCAGCAAAAGATGGAAAGAAGATTACATAAAGGATCTGCGGAAACGGCAAAAGTGGAAAAATCCACAAACTGAACCCAAAGTCGGTGAATGCGTTTGTATTCACGACGAATCACTCCCCCCGACAGAGTGGCGTCTAGGACGCATTGAGGAAATATATCCCGGGCCAGACGGTCATATACGCGTGGTCGACGTTCGCACTCAAACCGGCACCCTCAAACGCCTATTTGTAAAGTTATGTTTCCTCCCTCAAAGCGAAACTTTGACAGGGCACGCACGGTAAGCCCACCAAGCTACCACTGAACCACCTCTTCTACTTCTACCGCATTCCCGTCGCAACAGTATGACACTTCGTAGACTCGAGCAATCTGAACCCTCTCCATTTAGCAGTTATCTCGCCTAAAATATCTGTAAACCTGTCATTTCAGATTGTCATGGATCGCGATCAGCAACCGGCACCCCGAAATTCCTTGCGGTCAGCAGTGGTCGCGCACAGCCCGCCGCTGCAAACCGACTACCGACGATGCCGCGTATGTACACGAACCCACGCTCTTCGCAATTGCACCGTCTTCAAGAAAATGAAGCCGCCACAACGATGGATACTCGCGAGGACGCATAAATTCTGTTTAAAGTGTTTGGCGCTGTCTCATGTCACCGATGATTGCAGTTCGTATGATCGCTGTCGAACTTGCGGATTAAGGCACCACTCTCTGCTGCGTCGACGGGATGCAACCCCGAGCATCCCACGTCAGACCCAGGCACCCCGGCCTGGTCGCCAAGTAGTACCACCTCTGGTACCCTCTGCCTTCACCGTGCGACTCCGTTCTCACCCGTGCGACTCCGTTCTCGCCACTGCCATCACCCCCACATCACCTCAGGTACCCTCTGCCTCCACCGTGCGACTCCGTTCTCGCCCAGCTATCGCTCGGTCTCGTACAGCTACCGACGCATAACCGCCGCTCGACGCACCGCTCAAGGGCTGCAGACTGCCACCTTCAGGGGAAAGGTGTCAGACCTCCTCGTACGAGATGCGTTACGGACTCTTGAAGAGCTGCAAGAGGCTCTAGCCGCTGAACGCGCCTAGGGCGGGGACGATGTTTGAGCGCCTGTCGTAGTCACCAACAATCAACCCTTCTATTTAATAGAAATTAGTCTTAAGAACTTCAAAACTGAATTTTGAATTTATTTAAATATGTACCTATTACGTATAAGTACGCATCCTGAAGAATTTACACGTACAAATACGTAATATCTTGTATTACGTACATATAATATATTAAATTTAATTATTTGAATTAGTTTTATGAGCTGTACTCATGTATGAGTCACGTACTCATAGAATTGTACGCTAACACGCAAGCGTATTTCACCTCTCTGGCAACCCCAACAATGGGTTGACAGATGTGACTATGTACCTACATACATACATTTATTATTGTTTTTGACATTTCTTGTTATATTATTCATTCGAAATTTTCTCATCGCGGTGTGACACCAAATTTTGTAAAATCCTTTTTATTATTAAAGAAATAGTTCTTTTCAAGTGAAAACTCTAGTGTTCTTTACATCCATAAAGTGCCTTGTCTCTTTTGGTTGAGACGTATTGGGCACCTTTATTGTGCAGTTAAAAGATCGCACTGGGCCACTGCCGCTACGCAGACAGCATTCCCAAAAATTAGTAAAAAGGGGCTTATTGTTGCTTCCACCACCATCCAAGCATCAAAACGCCACCGCCATCACTACACATTATCCCCATCGACACCGCCGCAGCTACAACAGCTACCATAGTTACAGCTACCATAGTTACAGCTACCACAGTAAAAAGGAAGGTAAATTTTAGATTGTGCCCCCCTAAACAGGCATTTGCCAGTTGTATTGTGAATTCCTTATTCTTCCTAAGTACAGCGATTAATTTCTCTTGTTGTTAATATAGTGAATGAAAATTGTTATTGCTCGATATTAATTATGTTTTTTATTTCTTTTATATGCGACGCACACGCCCGACTCCCCCGGGTCCACATTGCCCAGCAAACCTTTGGTAATTCGGGAAGGTAGGAACTAAAGCTTGGCGTCATGTCGAGTCCGCATCAAATCCAGCGGACTTAGCAATCAGAGGAATTCCAGCCACCGACCTAGTCGACAACCTTTTGTGCTGGCAGGGACCTTCCTGGCTGCAAGAAGGCAAAGCGGAATGGCCATCTCAAGACGGACAGGATTATCATACACACATAGAGAAACGAGTGCAAGTGCATGCAGCAATAAACAGCAACAACGGGATATTCTCGATCGGTTTTCCGAACTATCACGGGCCCTGCGGGTAATCTCCTACATTATAAGATTCTAGAATAGAACTCATCCAAAAACTAAAGCGTCCTTTAAAGCAGAGTCGCACCAGATTTCGCCTGACGAAATCAAGGCTACGACTAGCCTTCTCATCACAATATACCAGAAGAACCACTATGCCGAGGAAGTGAACTCTCTGAGAACTAGGACCCATCCTATGAGTGGGGGTCGTCTCAACGCATCCAGGGACGTTCCCGTCAACGAGCTTCACCCGATAATCCTCCCTTACGCCTGCCGACTCACCCGTCTCCTAGTACAGTTTGTCCACATCATTTCCCTACATGGCGGAAACTAACGCATTCTGTGGCTCCTACGCATGCGGTATTGGATACTGCGGGTCAAAAACATGATCCGATCCACCATTCATAACTGCAAGGCCTGCACGCTACTCCCCAAACGTTCCCCGACGCAACTTATGGGAATTCTCCCTGCGGAAAGCACTACCTTTTCTCGGGCATTTACCAATACCGGGGTGGATTTTGCGGGACCGTTTGACATCAAGTCCTACATCGGACGAGGATGCCGCATGTCCAAGGGTTACGTCCGCCTATTTGTCTGCTTTGCGAATAAGGCGATCCATTTAGAGGCGACTAGCGACCTCAGTACCGCCGCGTTTCTAGCAGCGTTTAGTCGGTTTGTCGCCAGACGAACGTTGGAGCGCCAGCAGCCATCTCACAGGTAAGCTAAAAGCAAACATTTCACACATTTTCCACTCTAATAATTTGAGATTTTCATTTTAATTAATATTTGCAATTAATATTTCTCATAAATGTCAACTTGCCAAGTGCATTGTGAATCGTGCATTGAATTAATTTAATAATTTGAATTAATTTAATATTTGCAATTACTTCCCGAAATGGGAAGATATGGACAAATTCCTGTCCAACCGCTTCCAAACATTAGAAACGGTTTCGTTCCACTGCTACAACTACTACACTAAGTGGCCGGTCGGTAAAATTTAGGAACGAAACTTCAAAGAGGGAGTTCTATTATTTCCTATGCCGACAACTGCATAATAATGGCAAAAGTCAGTGGCCTAGGGTAGCAAGATTTTTATTTCGGGTTCCCGGGACAAACCGCAAATTTGAGCCAAATTCCCGTAATTTAAAAAATTTCGCGCGACATTTGAAAAATAAGAGACACCTATATATTTGTATGGTTTGCTCATGACGAAAAAATTTTTAGATAGAATTAAACTTTTTAAACTCATTTATTTATAACAAATATTTTTATGGAAGAGGCTAACAATTAATACTTTGTTTAATGCGGATTCAATATTCTATGTATTCATTTTGCCAACGTTATTTTAAAACACAACACTTGCCTTGCAAAATGTATATTTAGGTGTGCGAAATGTCAAACATTTAATTCGAATTCAATATTCTATGGATTAATTTTACAAACGTTATTTTAAAACACAACACTTGCCATGCAAAATGAATATTTAGGTGTGCGAAATGTCAAACATTCAGAACCACAGTAGGGATGAATTTTTCTTCTTTATAGAGTTGCATGCAATACGATAATGACCTGAATACAATCAAACCCGCAAATATGGTCATGTTTCGTAGCAGATTATAATTTATTAATTTTGAAATTGTAAAAAGCCGGGACATAGCATTTCCCGGCGGGAAACTTTAAAATTTGTGAAAAATACCATATGTCCCGGCCAATACGGGACGTTTGGCAACGCTACAGTGGCCCCTTACTAGATAAATTAGTTTACAAAATGGTTGATTATCTCTCTAATTTAATATCTCTCTAGTTCAATATACATCAGCTTAATTGTAATATGCATACAAGGGTAATACTATAAGGCCGCAAGGCACTCTTAATACACGTCCAAGTATATCGGGAGAGGTATCAAAATACGTGTTTTCGAACGCGAATCGGACAACTAAAGCCAAAGACAAGTGCAAAATTATTTGGATGGTAGTACTACAGAGGTTTGTTTTTGATAAAGAGATTCACAAGTTCTTATTATATTTATTATTTTTTTACGTACTTACTTTTTCTAAATAGTTAGCTGTAGACAGGTTGTTAAGGCCACCGGCCTAAATATTTCGGACCACCCTAACGCGCGCATTAGTTTATCATATTATTGACCTGTAACGGCTAACACCTGCCGAGCGCTAATTTCGAAGGGGAAAAAACGCGACGAAAGTTAGCTATCGGCAGGTGGCGCGGACTTTTTGTCGATAACACTCTTTCACT
Source organism: Eurosta solidaginis (assembly GCF_040869045.1). Lineage (NCBI taxonomy): Eukaryota > Metazoa > Arthropoda > Insecta > Diptera > Tephritidae > Eurosta > Eurosta solidaginis. The sequence goes on from NC_090324.1 coordinate 10,293,810, forward strand.
TCTTTTTCGGAACGTTCGAGCGCCAGCTGCCCTCTCACAGGCAAGCTAAAAGCAACCATTTTGCACATTTTCCACTATAATAATTTGAGATTTTCATCTTAATTAATATTTCCAATTAATAATTTTCGTAAATGTGAACTTGCCAAGTGCATTGTGAATTGTGCATTGAATTAATTTAATAATTTGCGATTGTCACTTAATTGATATTTGCAATTACTCATTTCCATCAATAAGCAAAGCAAAATAAGAAAAACTCAGTAGTTAGCTACAGTGGGCACACTTGCTAAAAGCACCCCTTATATTTTAATGCGACAAATCTCTCAATAATTTAAAATTTTCTCATTTTAAATTAAAATATCTCTAGTCGCTAATTAAATATATTGCAAAACCTCTGCAAATTTCTGATTTTCCCCCACTTGAACAAATATTGAATAAAAATTTTGTATTACTTGCGTTCACACATTTATGTACACGCATACACATAATTAATTACACAAATAAGCGGTAATATAAAATCCCATACAGTGGTACAAGAGTGGTTCGGTGCGTACACTAGCGTCTAAAAAATATAGTCTCTCTTGCAAAGCTAAACTTTCCCCCGAGTTATTTATTATTTTCACTCTGTATTCCTCTTTATACAGTCCACACGTATATTTAACCCTCACGCATATATACACATTAAATACATTAAATACAGTGCACCGCGGCACAGCGGTCAACTTTGTCTCCTCATACCCCCAAATTTCAAATTAATTAAAACCTCTTTACTTTTGAGATTTATCCCCCTCTCTCTATTGGGTTTAACACAAATTCAAACCCCTCAAATTTAACTCAAAAACTTTTTTGATTTTGAAAATTACTCTCTCTCGCTATTTAACGTGAATATAAACGTAACTCCCTCACACATAGCTAAAAGCGAAGACTCTTTTCAAAAAAAAAAAAAAAAGTTTTTCGCTCTAAGTTAAATTTTATTAATTCTCAACTCTAAGCGTCATAAAACTAAGCTCAAAAATGAGTAACGAGGAAACCAGACAAAGTAAAACGGTCAAAAAATTTAAGTTTTCGTCCTCCCCCAAAAAATTCATATCCGAAACGGACAATTTCATGGAATATTGTGCTCGTTTTAAGTCAACGCCCCTCGAAGATAATACTGAGTCCTCACTTAACATGAAAAACTCGAATATAGAAAAATTCTGGAATCGAGTCCAACACATCTTCGATAAAATTGATCGGGACCTGCCCGTAGATTTTCCAACATCTGCTAATAGCAAATACAGGTCCTGTCTCATAGCGTATGAAGACACAAAAGCCCAGATCGAAGACCAGCTTCAGTTGCTTAAACAAGCAAATGCACCCGCGCCCCCTACCGACACACCAGGTCCATCCGACAACTCCGGTATTTCGATAAAAATCTCTACCTGCGATACCGAAATATTTTATGGTGGTTATGAAAAATGGCCCTCATTTGGTGACATGTTCACAGCTGTTTACATTAACCATCTCAAACTCTCCCAAGCGCAAAAATTGTATCCCCTCAGATACAAAACCCAAGGAAAGGCAACTCAAATAGTCAACCAATTTCCCTTCACTGATAACAACTTTGCCTTAGCGTGGGAAGCCGTAAATCCCCGATACGAGAACAGACGAGTTCTCGTAGATAATCAGATACGGGCCTTGATGAATTTAAAAACGATCACCACGGAAAACAGTGAAGACATTCAAAGGTTGCAATCGTCGGTAAATAATTGCCTTCAAATTCTCGCCACGCAACAAGTCTCCACAGATAACTGGGACCCCATACTTATTTATCTGGTTACCTCTAAACTCCCAGAAAATACAGTCACGTTGTGGGAGCAATCTCTAACCTCATGAAGGGAACTTCCCAACTGGTCCCAAATGGCCGCAACTCGATACGAAGTGGTAGAAAGAGTAGATCAATGGCGCCCAAGTAAAAGCAAATTGGGGCCGCCATTTAAACCCCAACAGGCACACTCGTTTCCAAGTAAATCGACCTCCCACACCCAGTCTCACACGACAGAGCATCGAACAATGTACAAATGCTCAATGTGCAAAACCTCCTCTCATCCCTTGATAAATTGTTTCAAATTTTAGAAATTATCTACCTCTGACCGCAGGAAGTTTGCCAAAGAAAACAATATGTGTTTCAATTGTCTTTCCCAGTCAGACATGTTGAAAGATTGTCCTAGCACTCAAACTTGCAATCAATGTCGAGATCGGCACAACTCAGTGCTCCATGAAGACACTTCACCCACGCCGAAGAGACAACCCTCCCGAGCGCAAAGGACAACATCCCAAACCACTACGACAAACCCCATTAACTCATCCGATAAAACCCCGGATCAAGCCGCTCTTATGGATGAAGGACCTTCCTGCTCTCAGAAAACCAGGTACAATCGTTCTGTGGAGAAACCGATTGTAAAGTAACTTTGCCCACGGCTATCGTCCCGGTAGAACATAGAGGGGAGACATTCAAGCTTTAAGCTCTCGTAGATCAGGGATCTGAAAGAACCTTCATTTCCACAAGAGCCCAAGACAGGATCAGACTCCCTTATAAACTCTCCAAGTTTGAAATCTCTGGCATGGGAGGGAAAGTAGTGCAAACCTCAAATAAACTGTGTTCCCTGACTCTTGTTTCCACCGATATCCAAACAAAAATCAATGCGGAAGCGAGAGTATTACCTCGGCTGACTAAAATGCTCCCCAACTTCCAACTTACTAACGAGCCTCAAACAAAATGGGCGCACCTTAATCTCGCCGATTCGAATTGTCACTCTGCATCCCAAATAGATCGTGTTCTGGGTAGTGACATAATCCCCCAAATAATTAAGGAAGGCGTTGAAAAGCTCTCACCCCATCTGTTAGCTCAGAACACGATCTTTGGATGGATCATCAGCGGCAAGACGCCCGTGGAAGTAACCTCCTACTCCATACAAGTCTCAGAGGTAACTAATAGCGAACTAAGCTCCCTACTACGGAAGTTTTGGGAATTGGAAGAAATACCAAGCTACAATGAAAAAACTCCTGAAGGTGAGTTTTGTGAAAAGTATTACACAGGCAAAACCACCCCCGCGGATAATGGTCGTTATGTGGTCAGGCTCCCCTTTAAGCCTAGCTTCCCTGACGCGATCTCCTTATCCAATTCGCGCCCCTCGGCCCTCAGCCAACTTTCAGGGATGGAAAAAACTCTCCCCAGAAGATGAAATCTCAAGGAACTATATGATAGTGTATTAGAAGAATACATCACCCTCGATCATATGGAAGAAACGGGCTCCCAAAAAAGTTCCACGAAGGCAAATGCGCCTCGTTTTATCTCCCCCATCATGCGGTTATAAAACCCGAGAAAAAAACCACGAAAGTAAGGGTCGTATTTAACGCCTCGAAAAAATCAGCATCAGGGTACTCCCTTAATGATGTTCTCTATACCGGACCTGCCCTCCAATCGGATCTGATGGTCCTTATTCTCAAATGGAGGACATACCGGTTTGTTTTTAACGGAGACGTTGAAAAAATGTATCGTCAAATGATGTATATTGGAACGATTTTCCGTCATCCCTTGTCAAATTAGGTTTTGAGACAAACCGGTTTCGGCGTTGTGGCATCATCAGTGTCGATTTTCGTTCTGATCTGTTGTTGTCATTTGTCCTGTATTTATAGTTCGTAGGTATATGAGCAGGTATTGTCAAATTGATGCTTGTGTATATTTAGTTATGTGTATGTGCTGTGTGTTCGTTCAGAACCGAGGGTGGTTTCTAATCGATTTGTGTGGCTGACTGGGGTAGGTAGAAATCTGTGATTTTAGTCGTTTGACCTTCTTTGTCGGTTTTTTGTTTTGGTGTGTTAATTGTTTTGTGTTTATTTGTTGTTGTGCGTTTGTCTGTTGTACCTGTGTGATTAAGTTGTTTCCTGTAAACAAGTTTTAAAGGCTCGAATATTGTGTCAGAAATGGTGTTTATCTGTTCGTTTATTATTCTACCGTCGAATGTTTTCTGTTTGTAGATTTCCATGTTTTCGAGTACGTTGAGACGTCGGCCCTTTTCTTGTATGTGAAGAACCCTAACTGTTTTATTGATGTTTGCTGGGGAACATTCATTCTCGACCATGTGATTCGCGAAGTTAGACTCGGGTATAATGTTTGGATTCCGTATTTTTTTGTTGTAATCTCTATAATGTTCTCTGAACCTCGTTCTTATTTGCCGTCCTGTTTGTCCTATGTAACTATGCTGGCATCCGCAGGTAAGCTTGTATACGCCGTGGCTGCTAAACGGATCCTCTGAGTTAATGTTAGTTCTTAGTTTTCGCCCTAGATTGTTCGATGTTTTGAATGCTGTGTTAATGTTGTATTTTTTAAAGAAATTTGCCAATTTATATGTTGCTTTTCCAGTATATGTCATAGTCGTCCAGCTATTATTTTCTTTTTCATTATTTCTTTTTGGTTCTCCATTTGTCCTTCTGAGCTTATCTACTAGTGCTTTTTTATATCCGTTGTTTGCAGCGATATTATATATGACCTCAAGTTCTCTCTTATATGCCTCTTGTGTAAGAGGTGTTCTTTCAAGTCTATGTACCAAGTGCCTTAATGCTGCATTTTTATGATGTTGAGGGTGATTTGAGGTATTGTGTATTATTGTGTCGGTGGCCGTTGACTTTCTATATATGTCATAGTTAAATCTTTTGGCTTCTTTATCAATATTTATCGTGAGGTCTAGATAGTTGATTCCTCCGTCTTTTTCGGTTTCCATTGTAAATTTTATATTGCCGTGCTGTTTGTTGAGGTACTCCAGTACGAGCTCTTCGTTATTAGTAGTTAAAACGCATATTATGTCATCCACGTATCTAGCATAAAATGACACGCCTAATTTGGACTTCAGCTCCTGTATGTACTTTTCTTCCAGATTTTGCATGAACACTTCCATAAGAATTGCTGATGTGGGGCTTCCCATTCCAAGACCGTTTGTTTGTCTATATATTTTATTGTTGAATTTAAAATAGTTTTGACGTAAAGTGGTTCTTAGCGTATTTGTGATTTGCACACTTTTTACTTTGTTTTTTGTGTTATGACCTATTGTTGAGCTAACTATGTCCAAAGTCTCCGATAGTGGTATAGATGGGTATAGATCTTTTATGTCAAAAGATACCAATTTGCTGTTTCTTGTTAGCTCTACGGTCTCGAGTCTCTCTATTAGTTCTGTTGTGTTAGCTATTGCATATTCGTTCCTTAGCTCCAGAGTGTCTATCAATATCGTTTTTAAATATTTGGACAGTTTGTAACATGGTGCTAGTTCTCCGTTATGGTGGAATGGCCCTGAGTGGCTGACTTTGCCCCCGGAAGCCTGGCCAAAACGCATTGTACGAAACACCAACCCGCCGGAGGTACGCCGAGTCGAAGCTTTACTCGCCACGGAAGATGGACCGGATTTTCTCAAACGATTCTCCTCTTTTTCACGAGCCCTTAGGGTAATGGCATATGTCTTAAAATTCATCCGCAACCTGAGTCATCGAACAGGAGGCACACGTTCCGCGTCCTCCACTCTCTTACGATGATCTCCATAAAGCGAAATGTAAAATTATAGCCTTGACGCAAACCCGCTTCTTTGCCCATGAAAAGGCGTGTTTAGAAAACTCTAAGGTGATATACAAACGAAGCCCCCTCTCGGCTCTTAGTCCATCGCTCGATAAAGATGGCCTGCTTCGGGTGAATGGGAGATTAGCCCATTCGACCATGCCGTTTAATGAACAACACCCTATCATCATCGACATTAAGTTCCTGCATGAGTTACTTCTCCACGCCGAGGCGCGTCTCTTGCAACAATGTATACGGCTGGAAGTCTATATCCCCCGGCTCAAACCCCTTATAAAGAAATGTATCCTCCAATGCAAAATCTGTACCCTCCATAAGAAGCAGATGCGCTCGCAAATCATGGCAGCGTTGCCCCCGGAACGGTGCACTTATGCTCCGCCTTTTACTATCACCGGTGTTGACTTTGCGGGGCCTTTGCACGTAAAAGCCTCTATGCTAACGTGTCACACCCTACTAAAAGGTTACGTGGCCGTTTTTGTATGTTTCTCTACAAAAGCTGTCCACCTTGAGTTGCGCTCCGATCTAACAACTAACGCTTTTATCGCAGAGTTTGCTCGCTTCGTCGGACGTCGCGGATACCCAGCGAAAATGATGAGCGATAATGGCAAAACGTTTATAGGAGCTAAAAGAGCAACCGAAAAGGAATTTGTCGACTTTCTGAAAGTTGCCTCCCACGAAGTCATCCAAAAATACTCCCCTCAAGGTATTAATTAGCAGTTTATTCCCCCCCCCCCCCCCCCCCCCGTGCTCCCAATATGGGTGGTCTGGGGGAGGCCGCAGTAAAAAGCTTCAAATTCCATTTTAAAAGGACTGAAGGAACTCATACCTTAACAATTGAAGAACTTACCACCCTCTTGGTAAGAATAGAAGCCGTCTTAAACTCTCGCCCGATTTCACCTCTATCTCAAGACCCCTCCGACTTCACTGCTCTCACCCCCGGCCACTTCCTCAGAGGCTGCCCTCTCCTGGCCATCCCCGAAGTGGATCATGCAGATTTGTCCCTTCTGAACCGTTGGGAAAGAGTAAAGAGCATCCATCACCAATTCAGCAAAAGATGGAAAGAAGATTACATAAAGGATCTGCGGAAACGGCAAAAGTGGAAAAATCCAAAAAACTGAACCCAAAGTCGGTGAATGCGTTTGTATTCACGACGAATCACTCCCCCCGACAGAGTGGCGTCTAGGACGCATTGAGAAAATATATCCCGGGCCAGACGGTCATATACGACGTTCGCACTCAAACCGGCACCCTCAAACGCCTATTTGTAAAGTTATGTTTCCTCCCTCAAAGCGAAAATTTTACAGGGCGCGCACGGTAAGCCCACCAAGCTACCACTGAACCACCTCTTCTACTTCTACCGCATTCCCGTCGCAACAGTATGACACTTCGTAGACTCGAGCAATCTGAACCCTCTCCATTTAGCAGTTCTCTCGCCTAAAATATCTGTAAACCTGTCATTTCAGATTGTCATGGATCGCGATCAGCAACCGGCATCCCGAAATTCCTTGCGGTCAGCAGTGGTCGCGCACAGCCCGCCGCTGCAAACCGACTACCGACGATGCCGCGTATGTACACGAACCCACGCTCTTCGCAATTGCACCGTCTTCAAGAAAATGAAGCAGCCACAACGATGGATACTCGCGAGGACGCATAAATTCTGTTTAAAGTGTTTGGCGCTGTCTCATGTCACCAATGAATGCAGTTCGTATGATCGCTGTCGAACTTGCGGATTAAGGCACCACTCTCTGCTGCGTCGACGGGATGCAACCCCGAGCATCCCACGTCAGACCCAGGCACCCCGGCCTGGTCGCCAAGTAGTACCACCTCAGGTACCCTCTGCCTTCACCGTGCGACTCCGTTCTCACCCGTGGGACTCCGTTCTCGCCACTGCCATCACCCCCACATCACCTCAGGTACCCTCTGCCTCCACCGTGCGACTCCGTTCTCGCCCAGCTATTGCTCGGTCTCGTACAGCTACCGACGCATAACCGCCGCTCGACGCACCGCTCAAGGGCTGCAGACTGCCACCTTCAGGGAAAAGGTGTCAGACCTCCTCGTACGAGATGCGTTACGGACTCTTGAAGAGCTGCAAGAGGCTCTAGCCGCTGAACGCGCCTAGGGCGGGGACGATGTTTGAGCGCCTGTCGTAGTCACCAACAATCAACCCTTCTATTTAATAGAAATTAGTCTTAAGAACTTCAAAACTGAATTTTGAATTTATTTAAATATGTACCTATTACGTATAAGTACGCATCCTGAAGAATTTACACGTACAAATACGTAATATCTTGTATTACGTACATATAATATATTAAATTTAAGTATTTGAATTAGTTTTATGAGCTGTACTCATGTATGAGTCACGTACTCATAGAATTGTACGCTAACACGCAAGCGTATTTCCCCTCTCTGGCAACCCCAACAATGGGTTGACAGATGTGACTATGTACCTACATACATACATTTATTATTGTTTTTGACATTTCTTGTTATATTATTCATTCGAAATTTTCTCATCGCGGTGTGACACCAAATTTTGTAAAATCCTTTTTATTATTAAAGAAATAGTTCTTTTCAAGTGAAAACTCTAGTGTTCTTTACATCCATAAAGTGCCTTGTCTCTTTTGGTTGAGACGTATTGGCCACCTTTATTGTGCAGTTAAAAGATCGCACTGGGCCACTGCCGCTACGCAGACAGCATTCCCAAAAATTAGTAAAAAGGGGCTTTGCCTCCACCACCATCCAAGCATCAAAACGCCACCGCCATCACCACCACATCATCCCCATCGACACCGCCGCAGCTACAACAGCTACCATAGTTACAGCTACCATAGTTACAGCTACCACAGTAAAAAGGAAGGTAAATTTTAGATTGTGCCCCCCTAAACAGGCATTTGCCAGTTGTATTGTGAATTCCTTATTCTTCCTAAGTACAGCGATTAATTTCTCTTGTTGTTAATATAGTGAATGAAAATTGTTATTGCTCGATATTAATTCTGTTTTTTATTTCTTTTATTTGCGGCGCACACGCCCGACTCCCCCGGGTCCACATTGCCCCGAAATCCTTTGGTAATTCGGGAAGGTAGGAACTAAAGCTTGGCGTCATGTCGAGTCCGCATCAAATCCAGCGGACTTAGCAATCAGAGGACTTCCAGCCACCGACCTAGTCGACAACCTTTTGTGCTGGCAGGGACCTTCCTGGCTGCAAGAAGGCAAAGCGGAATGGCCATCTCAAGACGGACAGGATTATCATACACATATAGAGAAACGAGTGCAAGTGCATGCAGCAATAAACAGCAACAACGGGATATTCTCGATCGGTTTTCCGATCTATCACGGGCACTGCGGGTAATCTCCTACATTATAAGATTCTAGAATAGAACTCATCCAAAAACTAAAGCGTCCTTTAAAGCAGAGTCGCACCAGATTTCGCCTGACGAAATCAAGGCTACGACTAGCCGTCTCATCACAATATACCAGAAGAACCACTATGCCGAGGAAGTGAACTCTCTGAGAACCTGGACCCATCCTATGAGTGGGGGGTCGTCTCAACGCATCCAGCGACGTTCCCGTCAACGAGCTTCACCCGATAATCCTCCCTTACGCCTGCCGACTCACCCGTCTCCTAGTACAGTTTGTCCACATCATTTGCCTACATGGCGGAAACTAACGCATTCTGTGGCTCCTACGCATGCAGTATTGGATACTGCGGGTCAAAAAACATGATCCGATCCACCATTCATAACTGCAAGGCCTGCACGCTATTCCCCAAACGTTCCCCGACGCAACTTATGGGAATTCTCCCTGCGGAAAGCACTACCTTTTCTCGGGCATTTACCAATACCGGGGTGGATTTTGCGGGACCGTTTGACATCAAGTCCTACATCGGACGAGGATGCCGCATGTCCAAGGGTTACATCCGCCTATTTTTCTGCTTTGCGACTAAGGCGATCCATTTAGAGGCGACTAGCGACCTCAGTACCGCCGCGTTTCTAGCAGCGTTTAGTCGGTTTGTCGCCAGACGAACGTTGGAGCGCCAGCAGCCATCTCACAGGTAAGCTAAAAGCAAACATTTCACACATTTTCCACTCTAATAATTTGAGATTTTCATTTTAATTAATATTTGCAATTAATATAAATAAATGTCAACTTGCCAAGTGCATTGTGAATCGTGCATTGAATTCATTTAATAATTTGAATTAATTTAATATTTGCAATTACTTCCCGAAATGGGAAGATATGGACAAATTCCTGTCCAACCGCTTCCAAACATTAGAAAAGGTTTCTGACCTCAGGGGTAACAAAACCACAAAAGCGCCCAAAAATCAAAATTCAAATTCAAGGGAAAATTCGACAAAACTTGGGGTTTACCAAGCCAGCGTACCAAATATGGCATATAAGATGTGCAACGGTACGGAGCACAAATTACGAAATTGCCAAAAATTCCGTAGGCTGTCCACGTCAGGAAAAATAGATGTTGTAAAGAGCAATAGTCACTGTCTGAATTGTCGTTCGGGTGTACACTCTGTGACATGATGCACCAGCCCATTCAACTGCAGCACGTGCCACGCAAGGCACAACACCTTGCTCCATCTCCCGACAGCACAACGAAAGACAAATCCTCAAAGGTGGACTCAAAACGCCACCGACAACACGCCTTCAACCTCACAGCAGGCTAGGGCAAGGCTGGAAGCTGAAAAAAGACAAGATAATATTAATAACGTCGCTTCGTGTCATGCTAACACAACTAAAGGGGTGTTATTAGGAACAGCACTTGTTAATATACACTATAATGGAGTAAAATTTTCCGCTAGAGCGCTGATAGACTCTGGGTCCGAATGCTCTTTCATAGCAGAAGGACCAAAGTAGCGAATAAACCTTCCATCCAAAAGTTTGCATGTGCAAGTGTCAGGAATAAATAATACGCCATCCGCACAGGTACAGGAATCATGTTCGATTACGTGAGGTTCGCTTACAGACCCCTTAGTAAGCATTGACACGGTGGTTCTAGTCCTACCTCAATTAACAGGGGCCTTCCGACTTGCCAAGTTAGCGCAACAACTCAGCAAGCGTCTGATTATGGCAGATAAGAGGCTCTTCATTAATGAACCAGTCGACCTCATACTTGGAGGCGACATCTATCCCCAGATAATACTAAACGGTATACGGAAGAACGTTCTAAATACGCTTCTCGCCCAAGAAACCGTCTTCGGTTGGATTTTAGCCGGTCGCGCAGAAGCACCTCACCCAACCAATACACGGGTATCCTTTTTTAATGAAATAAGCTTGGACAAGCAACTAACCGCTTTCTGGGAAATTGAAACATACCTACGAAAAAGGCCCTGACCGAAGATAATGCCTATTGCGAGGCACTATATAAAACCACAACGGAAAGGAACTCTGATGGGAGGTACACCGTTGCCCTTCCCTTCAAACAAGAATTCCCAAAAACCCTTTGTTTGGTCCATCTCTTAAGAGCATCTGCTCTCAATTCTATCGGAACGAGACTTGCCTAGCCAAGACACCGGCCATACAGACGGAATACAACAGGGTACTGACATAATACGTCACATTTCCAAGGTGCACGCCGTAGTCCCCCCCCCGCCCCCCCCCCCTCTTATGATTGCTATTTCTTTCCGCACCATGCGGTGATCAAAGAAGAAAGCACAACGACTACAGTAAGAGTCGTATTCAACGCGTCGTGCACTTCCAACGGCACGAGCCTGAACGATGTCCTATACACAGGCACAGTACTTCAAGCCGACTTAACCATACTACTCCTCCGATGGATATTTTTCAAGTACGTTTTTAATAGCGACATTGAGAAGATGTACAGGCAATCAAGGCTCGCGACGAAATCACAGCTGCATTAAAATCAGCAAGATTCGACGAACGTTCGAGCGCCAGCACCCATCACACAGGTAAGCTAAAAGCAACCATTTTCCACATTTTCCAATTTAATAATTTGAGATTTTCATTTTAATTAATATTTGCAATTAATAATTCTCGTAAATGTGAACTTGCCAAGTGCATTGTGAATCGAGCATTGAATTAATTTAATAATTTGCGATTGCCACTTAATGAATATTTGCAACTACTTCCCGAAATGGGAAGATATGGACAAATTCCTGTCCAACCGCTTCCAAACATTAGAAACGGTTTCTGACCCCAGGGGTAACAAAACCACAAAAGCGCCCAAAAATTAAAATTCAAATCAAAGGGAAAATTCGACAAAACTTGGGGTTTACTAAGCCAGCGTACCAAAATTGGCATGTAAGATGTGCAACAGTACGGAGCACAAATTACGAAATTGCCAAAAATTCCGTAGGCTGTCCACGTCAGGAAAAATAGATTTTGTAAAGAGCAATAGTCACTGTCTGAATTGTCTGTCGGGTGGACACACCAGCCCATTCAACTGCAGCACGTGCCACGCAAGGCACAACACCTTGCTCCATCTCCCGACAGCACAACCGAAGACAACGACTCAAAGGTGGTCTCAGAACGCCACCGACAACACACCTTCAACCTCAAAACAGGCTAGGGCAAGGCTGGAAGCTGAAAAAAGACAAGATAATATTAATAACGTCTCTTCGTGTCATGCTAACGCAACTAAAGGGGTGTTATTAGGAACAGCACGTGTTAACATACACTATAATGGAGTAAAATTTTCCGCCAGAGTGCTGATAGGCTCTGGGCCCAAATGCTCTTCCATAACAGAAAGACTAAAGAAGCGAATAAACATTCCATCCGAAAGTTTGCATGTGCAAGTGTCAGGAATAAATAATACGCCATCCGCACAAGTACAGGAATCATGTACGTTAGGTTCGCTTACAGACCCTTAGTAAGCATTGACACAGTGGTTCTAGTCCTACCTCAATTAACAGGGGACCTTCCGACTTGCCAAGTTAGCGCAACGACTCAGCAAGTGTTCCCTGATCTAATTCTGGCGGATAAGAGGCTCTTCATTAATGAACCAGTCGACCTCATACTTGGAGGCGACATCTATCCCCAGATAATACTAAACGGTATACGGAAGAACGGGGGGCATAGTATCGAGTCAGAAATCAAGGCTCGCGACGAAATCACAGCTGCATGAAACTCAGCAGGATTCCCTCTGCGAAAGTGGACATCCAACTGCAGCAGGAACTACAGGGAATACCCAAACCTCACCGACTTACGGAGGACTTTCTGGAGTTAGAGGACGCGAGTATGGTGAAAACCCTAGGCATCCGATGGAACGAGCACTCCGATTACTTCTATTTTACCACGAAACCAATCGAAAACCAGGATATGTTAACAAAGAGGGCGATGCTATCTGCCATCGCCAAACTCTTCGACCTTTTAGGCTGGCTTGACCCAGTTATCATCGTAGCCAAGATCATCATGAAGAACATTTGGCTAGAGGGGAAGGATTGGGACGAAAGAGTATCCACCATCTCTCTAGATCGGTGGCAAACCTTTATGCTGGAGTACCCCGCGATTAACCAGATCCGAATACCTCGGTGGGTGCACTTTGCCCCAACCAACGAAATAGAAATATACGGCTTCTGTGATGCATCGAAAAAGCCTACGCGGCTACGGTCTATGTGCGAGCTCAGATAAAGGATAGGATCTACGTTATTCTACTCATGGCGAAAACAAGAGTGGCACGTATTAAATTTAAAAAACCACTATATTATTTCGGTCGGACTCAAGTAAAAACCTGAACTAGAGTGTAGTTCAACATTATATATGTACATATAAATATATACATACATAGATGTATTTTTTGGGAAGATTTCGAAATACCACATTTAATTCGCAAAAAACAAAAAATAATAATTTAAAACTTGCAGAAGTAGTAGTAGTAGTTTGTTTTATTAAACAGAATCTTTTTATAAAGTTGATTACAATATAGAATTTTATTTTATAACTAAACTTTGGCGTAGAGCCGTCAGTTTATAATCACTTGTAGTAGGTTTTTCTGTACATTATATAATAAAATATTTTTTAAATATAAGTTTCAAAATTCCTCTTCTAATATTTGCTTCCTATATTTTAACGCTGATTTAACGTACTGATTCAAAATTCCTCTTCTAAAATTTACTTCCTATATTTTAACGCTGATTTAAAGTACTGATTCAATGTGATCCAGTTTTTACCATTTAGGTATTCATTAATCTCTGGGTGTGTTAATACACTTTTTTTAAAAAATAATATTCTATATTCCATAAGTACGAGACAACTACCCAGAAAGTGTAAAACGTTTTCTTCGTTTCGTTTAAAACTTGTATATGGTCATCCTCTTTCCAGAAACACAAATGTACTAGAACAAAAGTTTTATGAAATCAAGCATTCAAGTTTACGGTTTTCTAAAACCCCATACATTCTGTTTTTAGAATGGGTGAGTGGTTTCCTTTTATGCTTGTTATTCGGGGTTTTAATATAGCTTACACCATACAGTGGCGAACGAAAAACCACATTCCGGCGAATATATGGATGTACTCGAGCTGCAGTTGTTGCAGCAGCGTTACTTTTAAGACAGACTCACGTTCGCCGGCCACGTCTGTGTTTTAGAAATGTTAACCACCCATTTACCATAGTTGGCGAGTCAAAAGAAACATAAACTGGCAAACTATCAGCTTGAGTATTAGCAACATTCCACACCTTATCTAAAATGTATAAACTTTTCGAGGTCTCACCTCAATGTATCGTGCAAAATGTAGATTTTAGGTCACTTTTGCATACCGCAGCATTTTGACAATTGGAGAGTCGCGTGCAGAGAAAGTTACACATTGAGAATCTATAAAACTTTTTTTTTAATCAAGCACAAAACTCGAATAGAATACTTTACAGAATTGCATGCCATCAAAAGGCTTACTCGAGAAATGTTTACCAGTTTTGAAATATTTCTGTTGCTTTCTTTCAATTTGCGAACTTTCGTAGTTTTATGTTGAAATCTTCAAATTTAGCAATTCCTTATGGTCGTCAAAAGTTATTAGTATTTAGGAAATTTTTGGACCATAAACAAACCTTCCTTTCGTATCATCCTCTGTCTTGGCCGGGCCACAGCTCAGGGATGGTGCCGGTCAAGATTTAATGTAGAAAAGAAGAAAAAGTTTGGTATTAGAATTTTAATTTAAATATAATATCTTTATTAGAAATAAAGATTGTGCACAAAAATTAATTATATATATATTTTTAGGTTACCTTTTGGTTGAAGCTGGAAACTGCGGCGGGATACGTCCTTTCTCCTTGATGTGTGAAAACAAGTGAAGTAAAAAATGAATAACAGGTCAATACCGCTTGCCAGTCAAACTGTTTATTTATTCCAGCGATGTTCATTTGTATGGTTAACATAAACAGTTGGACTGGCACTGTTAACAATATAAGAAAAAGTGCGAGGGCGACCTTTTATGTTTTGAGTTTGGGCTGTTGGCCTAAACATGCCGGCCCCCTTGCGGTACGCAAGATTTAATTGGACATTTTCCGCCGCTGGTTCGCAGTTTAAATTAAATTAAATTAAGCTTAAAACTATTTTCAGCTCAGGTTCCGTTTGAATTACCTAAAGTCGAAAATTGAAGAAAAATAAATAATAAATGTACATGGTTCAATCTCAGTGGCACATTCATTTTTATTTCATGTATGTATGTATAAAATATGTCATTGCTTATGGATATGCATAAGCAGTATTCAAAATTAATTTTTTGTAAAAAAAATATGTAGGTATTTACAATTAATCAAGGCACTCGTTGGAGGTAGGTGGAATGCAGGTGATTCCACTCTCCTTGCGGCGCGACTTTGATGCGCTTGCTGCTTGCGTCTATTCTTTTTGTCTTTTCCATTGTAGCTATTTTTGGGCGGTTGGAAAGTTTGCATTTCCAATCCGCTTGCGATCACCTCATGCCGAAATAGAGGACGAAAATGGCGCAGTTGGAAAGTTTTCATTTCCAATCCGCTCGTAGAAGGTGGGTGGAATGCAGGTGATTCCACTCCACCTGAGGTCTCCGGACGGAAAGCAGACGTTTCCGCTGCAGAGGACTCTGCTTCGACCTCCAATGCGTTAATGGAGAGGGTGTCGCTTTCCTCATCGGTTTTGTCGACGTAGCGAGCGTATTTCGGTTGGCGAGCAATTCTGATAAGGTAAATGTGAACTTCACCTTATAAGGGGTTGTTGGTGGAAGCAGGGTAAAGCTGGTGATATATAAATCCGCTATGGATGTATCGTATTGTAGAATAATTGAAATTCATTTGTTTTGCAAATGATACCCTCGGACCCCCAAGACAGAAACAACGCCAACCCAAACATTAACAGAAACGTTTTTCATGTCTAGTTTATACATTTATAAGCATTTATAGCATTTGTTTTTGATTACTAACTCGTTTCTCAAAAATGTAAATGTCTACGTCGATGGTTTGCAATATCGATATATTGCATGTTTCACTAACTTCAGTTCCGGATTAATTAATGAAACGAAAAAAAAAAAAAAAACGTGCGGGAGTGAATTCCTTCTTAAAATTGTAATTTTAATTAGTGCGTGTGCGGGCAAGTAATGTAAATCGCGGGCATTTAACTTTTCCGTCGTTAATTTGTTGTTAGTGAAGTGTTTTAGTGAAACAAAATATACATATGTGTATATATATTGCAACTAAAAAAGATATGATAATGAAGACCTATGAAAGGTCAAGCAAAAAAAAAAAAAACCTCCACCAAAGCAGAGTAACTAGCATAGTGAAAAGTGTGTAATTGTGTTTTTTTTTTTGCTTTGTGTTGGCTTTTGCTTCGAAAAGCAAAAACTTAATTGCAATATGTTGCATTAGGGTGAACCGAGCAATCCGAAATTTCTCCTCTGTTTTTTTTTTT
Source organism: Eurosta solidaginis (assembly GCF_040869045.1). Taxonomy (NCBI): domain Eukaryota; kingdom Metazoa; phylum Arthropoda; class Insecta; order Diptera; family Tephritidae; genus Eurosta; species Eurosta solidaginis. Next base: position 10,310,252 of record NC_090324.1, read on the forward strand.
GTTAGAAAATTTTTTGTTCTTTGTTTTTTGTTTAGTATTTAAACTTTTTACTTCGAAAAGTAAAAAGGAATGATGCTATGTGCCGTGCATAATATTAGTGTGTCCTTAATTGAAAAATTTTTATTTCCGTAATTTTTTTTTTTTTTACTTATTTTATTTTTGTTTTTATTTTTATTTTTATTTCGATAAAAACGGGTGTATGCCATGGAATTGGCAACGATTTTGTTTAATTTAAGTAACGTTGCCTTGCCATTGTACTATCCTTTTTTTCGTTTCTTCGCAACAAAAATAAAAAATTATGTTTATGTGAGCACCCATATATATAATGCATTAGGCAAAAAGAACAAAGGAAATATTTATTTGAGGGAAATTTCATGATGTAATATGTGGTTTGCGAAACCACGAACTTTTTTTTGATTGCTTAAGCAGACCCGAAATTTTTTTTCTTTCAGGATTCCATGCAGTCCAATGCACATAGTCATTGTGTATATGCCTGTGCACATGTTTTCGGTGGCGACTACCTGATAACCTCAATTGGCATTGAAAAATTGAAAACTTAATAATAAAAAGTGTTCATCAATTGTAGAAAAATATTGTTGCTTTTGTAAATGTAAATCATACCACCCATGTGCGCACGCATGCACAGGTACGTATGTAACATTAGGCTGGATCAAAAAAAGATATTTTTGTTTCCACTATGAGTTTTGTTGAAGTTGATTAGTTTTGGTTAGAAGTTTTTTTTTTTATGTGTGGAGATTTTGTAACTCCGATTATAGCGTTACTGCTGAATATTAGGGTCTGTCGTGTTGTCGGTTTCCGCGGTATATGGTGGTAATAATATTAGTTTGGCAAGTGGTCTTGTGACTTGCCCCCTATCAGTTCTTATATCCACAACGCGAACCCGGTTGTCTGATCCAGGGTGTAACCTTATCACACGCCCCAATCTCCATTCGTGTCTTCCCGTATAACCACCATATCTCCGACTTGCAAATTTGATTTAGGGTGATTCCATTTTATCCGTTTCTATAGTTCCGAAAGATATTCTGATTTCCATCTTCTGCAGAAGTTTTGATGTAATGCCTTGAGTTTCTGCCAGCGATTGACTACTGAGGCAGTATTTTCATCAACGCTGATTTCCGCTGGTGCTAATAGGTGTCCTCCAATAAGAAAGTGCCCTGGTGTTAGAGGCTCAAGGTCAGATGGTTCATTTGAAGCGGGGCTAAGAGGACGAGAATTGAGACATGACTCAATTCTACATAACAGTGTGTTAAATTCCTCAAAAGTGAATTTGTTGTTTAAGGCCACTTTTCTGAAGTGGCTTTTAAAGCTTTTCACTCCCGCTTCCCATAGGCCTCCCATGTGTGGAGCTCCTGCTGGTATGAAATGCCAATTTAATGCCTGATGTGAATATTTTGACAGGGTTTGGTTTCTTGCATCGGCAATAAATTCCTTAAATTCCATTTTTAATGCACGTGATGCACCGACAAAGTTTGTTCCATTGCCCGAATAAATGTTTCTTGGACATCCTCGTCTAGCTACGAATCTTGAAAGAGCGGCTAGAAATGAGGAAGTGCTCAAATCACTAGTGGCTTCTAAATGTATGGCCTTAGTAGAAAAGCAAACGAACAGACACACGTAACCCTTTGAGGTACGACACCCGCGCCCACTGTAACTCTTAATGTCGAAAGGCCCTGCGAAATCTACCCCTGTATTGGTAAATGCACGCGAAAATTTGGTGCGTTCTTGAGGTAGAATTCCAATGAGCTGATTTTGAGATCGTTTCTTGAAGATCGTGCAGATCTTACAATTATGAATTACGGATCGTATCATGGTCTTAACTTTTGGTATCCAGTATTGCGTTCTAATGATGCGCAGCATTAATTGGTTTTCACCATGGAGAGACATTTCATGGACAAACTGAACATACAGACGTGTAAACCTACAATTGTACGGAAGTATTATGGGATGGCGTTCAGATTCGGTAGTATCTTTGGATGCACCAAGTCGTCCACACGTTTTTACTACTTCGTCTTCATCAAGATATGGAGTGAGCGAAAGTATTTCGCTTTTAGATCCAATTGGTGTTTTGGATTGCAAACTTGAAATTTCTGATCCGTAATATTGCTTCTGAGCAAGTTTTATTAAACGGGTTGTTGTAGCTTTAATTTCATCTGAGGAAATTAAATAAGATTCATGTTGACTACAATCTTTCGTTTTAGAATGCGTTCTATGAAAAAACCTGAGTATATATGAGATAACTCTTAAAGCCCTAGGAAGATTTGAAAACCTATCGAGAATATCATTAATATTGCTTGAAATTGCGGTTGCATGGGCTTGTACGCGTTTTTCTTCATTATTCGTGTTAAAATCCAAATCTTGTGTTGGCCACTTTTCCTTCTCTTCTTGGAGCCAAGAAGGACCCTGCCACCACAGAGTATTGTTGACTAAATCCTCGGCTAGTATTCCTCTACTGGCTAAATCTGCTGGGTTTGTACCTGAATCCACGTGATACCATGATGAACTTCCAACTTTTGTCAATGATTTTTGTAATTCGATGCGCAACGAAAGTTGACCATGAGCACGGAGGTTTTCGTATCTAGGTCAGCACGATTGTCGAATCTGTCCACAGGTGAATGTTTTGTTGACCTAAATCAAGGTTAGTGCAGATAGATGCGGTTATCTCCGCTAATAATACAGCACCGCAAAGTTCCAGTCGAGGAAGTGAGATGGTTTTGACTGGAGCTACTCTTGTTTTTGCCAAAAGCAGATTCACAAATATGCCGTCGTTGGTTTCCACTCTCAAATACACAGCTGCACCATACGCTTTCTCGGAGGCGTCGCAGAATCCGTGGATTTCGACCTTTTCTGTTGGAGAAAAGGCTACCCATCGCGGTATTCGTATTTTGTCGATCTCCTTGTACGTATTGGTAAAATTTGTCCACCTGTCTAATGTTGAAGACGAAACGGTTTCACCCAGCCAGTACCCTCTAACCAGATATTTTTCATGATCATTTTTGCCACGATAATTGTTGGAGCTAGCCACCCTAATGGGTCAAAGAGTTTTGCGATAGTAGATAGTATCGCTCTTTTTGTGGGCTCGGTGGTTTCTTCTATAGGGTTTGCTATGAAGTAAAACTGATCGGAATGAGCATTCCACCTAATACCGAGCGCCTTTACACTACTTGAATCTTCAAATTCTAAGAAATCTTCGCTCAGTAGATGAGCTTTGGGAATACCCTGTAATATTTTACTGGAATTTGAAGTCCATTTTCGTAATTTCATCCCTTGCTCTGATCGCAGATGCTATAGTATACCCTCCCGAAAGAACGTCGTCGACATACATATTTTTTCGTAGGATATTTCAACCGATTGGATGAGATTTTTCGGAATCATCAGCCAGTTTAAGTAAAGTCCTTATTGCTAGATAAGGAGCACAATTGATACCAAATGTCACTGTTTTGAGCTCATACAGACTGATTTGATCATCTGGACTTGAGCGGAAAACTATTCTTTGGTATCTTGTATGATTATGATCTACTAGGATTTGCCTATACATCTTCTCAATATCGCTATTGAAGACGTATCTGAAAAGTCGCCAGCGAAGAATTAATGTTGGTAGATCAGCCTGAAGCACAGGACCAGGAAGAAGAACATCTTTCAGGCTGACACCATTTGAAGAGCGTGAAGAAGCATTGAAAACTACTCTAACTTTGGTAGAGATGCTTTCTTTTTTTATTACTGCATGATGTGGTAAATAATAATTATCGACTGCATTGGCCGATTGAATTGAATCTAATTTTGACATATGCCCCATAGTCTCGTATTCTAGTATGACTCTATTGTACTCTTTCTGTAAATCGAGATTTTTTCTAAGTCGGGTTTCATTTTTATAGAATTGAGAGCACGCTATTCTTAATGATGGACCTAGATTTATCTCTCCTGGGAATTCTGACCTGAACGGGAGCGACACAATGTATCTTCCGTCAGAATTCCGCTGCGTTGTACGTTGATACAATTCCTCACAAAACGTATCTTCTAATGTGGAGGCTTTAGCTTTCGGTGTGTCTTCGATCTCCCAAAATGACCTTAGCTGCTTGTCTAAAGCCACTTCATTGTAAAAGGATACCCGATTATGATTGGTTGGACTGGCTGCATCAGCACGACCAGTCAGTATCCAACCAAAGACAGTTTCTTGAGCTAAAAGAGTGCTAAGAATTTTTTTTTTTTATACCGTCTAATATGATTTGCGGATATATATCCCCGCCCAGAACAAGATCAACTGGCTCATTCACGAAGAAACGTTTATCCGCAAGCACGAGATCAGGGAATGCTTGTTGAGTTAATGCACTAACATCGCATGTTGGCAAATTACCTGTCAAATGGGGTAGAACTAGAACTAATGCGTCAATAGAAATTAGTGGGTCAACTGGGGACCGCAACTGAATGGCGCATGCCTCTTTTACCTGCGCAGAAACTTGAGCATGCATCTTTCGAGTTGGCAGGTTGATTCTTCGTCTGAGTCTTTCAGTGATAAAAGAGCATTCAGATCCCGAATCTATGAGAGCTCTGGCCGAAAAATCTGTACCATTATAATGAATGGTGACGCGAGCTGTGCCCAGTAAAACCCCTTTACTGGTATTAATAAAATTAGATTTTACAGTAGTTTGATTTTGCTGATTTTTTTGTTTTGCAGATTCATTTTGAGATTGAGTTTGCCTTGAAGTGCACGGTTGCTCATCCGATAAATCTGCAGAATTATTTGCCTGTGTAGGTTTTGCCTTACTTGTCTGTAAATGCAGAAGGGTATTATGTCTTAAATGGCAGTTGCTGCAATTGTGCGCACTTGTGCATTTTGACACTGAATGCCCCGATGACAGACAGTTTAGGCAGAAGTGATTTCTTTTTATGAAAGCAAGTCTTTCATTGGTGTTCAAATTTTTGAACTTTGAACACGCATAAATTTTGTGGTCATTGCTTTGACACATTTTACAAGTGCCTTTAGCTACACTTGCTTGGAAAGCGCCAAATTTCTTTGGGGGATGTTCAGAAGCCTGCTTTGAGTTTTGTACCTTTTGAGGTTTTGTACTCTTTGTACCTCTTAAACCTGAGACTGATTCTAACGTTTGAAAACGATTTGTCAGAAATCGGTCCATATCCGCCCACTTGGAAGTTTCTGTCTTGTTTTTTACGGACTGTTCCCATAGCGAAAGGGTCACATCAGGAAGCTTAGTTGAACATAAGTATGTAATAATTGGATCCCAATTAGATATGTCAATATGATGACTTACTAACGAGGATATGCAATTATTTATGTCCCTTTGTAATCTTTTTATTGAATTACCGCATTCAGTTTCGACTGATTGAAGGTTGAAAAGAATCTTTAATTGAGTGTTGACTAATATTCTTTTATTTTCATACCTGTCGTACAAATTTTTCCAAGCTATATCGGCCACTAGCAGATCATCGAAAGCAGCTTTGGCTTTATTCCACATGCACTTCAACTCCTGCTGCTGAATTTTCAGCGAATTTTTGGAGTGCTCGCTTGTGGGTTTGCTTAAGAATTCGATGTCGAATTCAATTACGGTGTCTGCTAGGCGGTTATATGCTTCCATATTGAAAATATTTTAATATTACAAACAATGAATATTTTCAAAAATATTAAATGCACAAAGTCAGTGTCTGTGGAATTACCCAATTTGCTAATATAAATTAGTTAACGCTTTCCACCAACAAAATCAACCCAACAAATGAAATTAATTTCTGACAAATTTTGTGTAAAATTACAAACGTAAATATTTATTCTGAAACAAGTAAACTCAAATTTAATAATTTTAAGAGTGATAAAACCAGTGGACTGTATGAAATAAATATATATATACGTATAAATATACGTGTTAGAAACAAAAGTAATTGACCGCCAACCAACTATATTTATGTACGTGTGCGTGTATATATGTATGTAGCACCGTATTGATTTAAAGCAAACGCAAGTGAAAAACTGAGCAAGAGTTGGAGGAAAAATATTGTGGCTCAAATTAAATTGTTTTGTTTTAAAAGTGAATTGAATGTAGAAGCTGAGTGATTTTTGTGAAACAAATTTTTCTTAAATTGAACTGTGATGAACCAAACCCAAAAGTTAGGTTAATTACACAGTGCAGTGTTGTTGTTGTGGGCTGTTAATAACAGAGCAGTGCAAGTCATATAAATGTATATTGAATTAATTTATTTTTGAAAATTTATTGCACTTTTCTATTAAATTATTTCCAAACACTGTTTGTACAAATAATTGTGTGCAATAAAGCAACAGCGAAGACCCTTAAGCCGTGTCAAATATTATTTACCGTCGGCGGCAAGCAATACTTGATGGACAAATGGGCTATTTGTACAAACCAAACTTTGTATTTAATTTTTTCACTATCACTCGCGCACTTTTCACTTTCACTAATTTTATTTGAATGTGTACCACTGAAATATACCACTTACCTTTTTATATTTGTATATGTCGTTTTTGATGCAGTGGATTCAATAATATATAAACAAATGGATTGTTAGTTCCTGTGTTGTTTAATTTGATATTGCTGCTGCTATTGACATGCAATTAAATATTTAAAGCCTATGTGTTGTTGTTTCGCAAAATTGTCGCTTATGATGGTCCCTCAATATAATATTTAAACACTGTGGTTGGTTCGCAAAATGGTCGCTGTGAGAAAACGGATTGAATGGACCAATATCTTGGCCGGGCCACAGCTCAGGGATGGTGCCGGTCAAGATATGGTGCCGAAAAGAAGAAAAGTTTGGTATTAGAATTTTAATTTAAATATAAGTATCTTTATTCGAAATAAAGATTAAGTACAGTAATTGACTAATACATATATTTGTAGGTTACCTTTTTATGATTCTGGAATCGCCGGTGGGATACGTCCGTACACGTTGATGTTAAAAATCCAAGAAGCCCAATAACATAATTTGTTAAGCCCGCTTGTCAGTCGAACTGTTTATTTATTCCTGCGATGTTTATTTGCATGGTTAACATAAACGGTTCGACTGGCTCTGTTAAAAAATATAAAGCGAATGCGAGGGCGACCCAATATGTTTTAGAGTTTGGGCTGTTGGCCTAACCTTGTATGTAACACTATTAAGCACACAAAACAAACAACAACAGCATTTCAAGTGTACAGCTGGGTATGTAATGTTCGGTTTCACCTAAACTTAGACTTCCTTACTTGTTTCTTTATTAGTTTTTATTTAAAAAAAAAATGTTTTTTATCGTAAGCAGAAATTAACAATTTCTTCTACTGGGTGAGCAACCGTTAGGTTGCCAAAGTTGCTCTAATTTTATACTTATTTATCTACTTCCCTGCAAGACAGGTACTCGTTACCTAATCGATTACTTAATCGTCACCAATAACTTGGTCACCAATTATCGTCTTAATCACTTTCACATTGATGTCGGGCAAAAAGTAACGCACGCGCTTCCTCGAACTAGTGCACGTGTGACTCGTTTTCTCGCTCTTACCTACACTGAGAGAAAAAGACTGGAAGAATCAACCAAAATTGGGGTAAATTCAACCGAAATTTCTGTAAATTTTTATCCATCACAACAAGATGTTGAATCAACGGCGCACAAATCGTTGATTCGTAATTGACCGTTTTAGTAGTCAAATAAACAAAAAAAGTTGTTTCATTATACTTTACCCATAGTTTTGTTAAATTAACAATTATTACTGTCGCTCTAAGAATACCAATCAAAACTGTTAATATGAAAGGATTTCTGTTCATTCGGAATAACCAGCGTAAACTCTTAAATTAACAGTGTTTATTGTCGAAATGACACTGACAGTGAAATATATTGAAATAACAGATATTTCTGTTCTTTCTAGATTAATAGAGTAAACTTTTACATCAACAGAGTTTTATGTTCATACCCATGACATTAATACCTGTGGAAAAAATAAAAGCCGGATAAATATATTTTTAAACTTACGTAGTTTTTTTTATTTGTATAAATTACACATAAGTACATTTCATTTCTAATTATCTTATTGCTATATTTAGTAATATTAATTAAAATAATAATAAATTAAATCTGAATTAAAAAAAAAACAAAACTTGTTCCGAATTACCATCTACAGCTTTGTACGTATTGTACGTTTGGGTAATTATTTCTTTTCAGCGTCATTCTTATTTTATGTATATTAGCGTCATGAAATTGGCTATGGCTTATTGTCAAAACTTTGTTTATAAAATTTTTTGCAGTATTAATTTTGTATTTTCGTGGTTGCGCTGATAAGAAATTGATTAGGCGCCCAGAAGCTGATGGTTTGGAGTACCAATCAAATATGAGGCCTTTATTAAAACTCACAAACCAGACTTCCCCTTACGTCCCATTGCGTGCTCAGTTAGCGTCCCGTGCTACCAATTAGCCAAGCACATAGGAAAAATTCTAAAAACATTAATTTCCGAAGATTACAACATAAAAAGCGTATTTGAGTTAAAAGAAAGAACAAAAGTTATGAATATAAGCGAAGAAGATGTATTAGTATCTTTTGATGTTGTCTCACTTTTTACAAACATACCGACTGCCCTTGCCATTAAGATTATAATGAAAAAATGGGATAAAATCCAGCATCACACAAGCATACCTAGGAGCAAATTTCAAAATATTTTAGAATTTTGCTTAAAAGATAATAATTATTTTATATGCAATAACAAAGTATATTCACAATCCTTCGGAATGCCTTTCCCCCACGATCGCAGACATTATAATGGACGATCTTCTAACTAATACATACTCGGAGCTCAGCAAACATCACAAGAGCATTAAATTCTTGGTGAAGTATGTGGACGATACACTTGCCATTATCAAAAGAAACGACGCAACTTCAATACTAAACAGACTAAACCAATACCACGGCAGACTTCAATTCACTATGGAAATGGAAGAAAACAACAGCATTGTTTTCCTAGATGCACGCATACATAAAGTTAATAAAGGCCTCATATTTGATTGGTACTCCAAACCATCAGCTTCTGGCGCCTAATAAATTTCCTATCAGCGCAACCACGAAAATACAAAATTAATACTGCCAAAAATTTTATAAACAAAGTTTTGACAATAAGCCATAGCCAATTTCATGACGCTAATATACATAAAATAAGAATGACGCTGAAAAGAAATAATTACCCAAACCACCTCATATCGGACCTAATACAATACAAATTACATGAAATGCAACAGACCCCAAATCAATCACCAACAACAACCAATAAAGAAACAAAGCAATACCATATTGTCACTCACATTCCCAGGCTAACAGAAAATCTAGCACAAGACATAATTAAACAGCAAAATATCACAATAGCCTACCGATCTAACTACACGTTATCAAGATGCTTCACAAAAACAAAAACCCCACTCAACATAGAACAACAAAACAACGTGGTTTATAAAATAGAATGCAAAGGAAACAACGATGAAAATTGCAATAAAATTTACATAGGCACAACTAAGCGCGCATTGGGCACGCGAATAGCCGAACATGAAGCTGATATTATGAAGCAAAAACAAAACACAGCTCTCTCGCAACACTCAACAACATACAAGCATATGATTGATTTTGCAAACACGAAAATTATAGACAAGGAAGCCAAAGAAAAAACACGATACACATTAGAGAGCTTACGGATTTTGCAAAACAGAGATAAAACGATGAACAAGAAAGAGGACACAGACGGTATCGCGGCTAGCTACCTATTATGCTTATGAGCTTTAATATTATTTAGTTAACTTTAGTATGACAAGTGTACCACATTAGATGGTATCGTTTTTAATTGTAAAAATCAGTTTTTTAGTTTAATGACAACAATCAATGTCTAAATTCGTATTTTAGCTTCAATGTTTAAATACCAATGTAAGTGTTTTCAATTTATTGGTGTATGAAACTATGTTCTTCTAGAGATTATTTTAAATCATTAACTGTTGTTGTTTGGTATGTTTTATTGTTAAAAATATAGATCCGCCCCTGAAGATGCCAAGGAAAGTTGGCGAAACGTTGGGCCGTAAGGTGAAATAACTCGTTTTATTTGCACTCAACCCATTTAGATCGAACGAGCTTAAAAATACACAAAAAAGTTTACAAATCGATCGGAACCCAATATAAAAGATAATTATTGTTATTTTTTAATTGTTCTAAATTTGAAAAATTGTATTTTGTTGTTTGGTTGTTATGGTTAGCGCAGCATGCCTAAAGCGTGCTGATGATGAAGGCTTAGCACCCTTCGAAATGGATCCATCTGCGCAGCTATGGCAGGTTGCCTGAAAAATTTTCTACTTACTATTCCAAAAACAAAATACAATTTTTCAAATTTAGAAAAATTAAAAAATAACAATAATTATCATTAGAAAAAAATGATTGTTCTGGCCTTGAGCTCGAATCGAACGAATGTATAATATTTAATTGTAAAGTTGAGATAAAGTTCTAGGAACGGACGCCAATGTGGTTTAACAAACGATGCATGCCCTTATTTTCTCTAGAGCATGTACTAACGCGTGGGTGATTATGTATGTAGCATATATACATATATGTATGTAGCAAGCATGCGTATTTATGTATTAACATATTTACGTATATATATGGCAACATACTTTCGTACAAAGCTGTCGATGGTAATTCGGAACAAGTTTTGTTTTTTTTTTAATTCAGATTTAATTTATTATTATTTTAATTAATATTACTAAATATAGCAATAAGATAATTAGAAATGAAATGTACTTATGTGTAATTTATACAAATAAAAAAAACTACGTAAGTTTAAAAATATATTTATCCGGCTTTTATTTTTTCCACAGGTATTAATGTCATGGGTATGAACATAAAACTCTGTTGATGTAAAAGTTTACTCTATTAATCTAGAAAGAACAGAAATATCTGTTATTTCAATATATTTCACTGTCAGTGTCATTTCGACAATAAACACTGTTAATTTAAGAGTTTACGCTGGTTATTCCGAATGAACAGAAATCCTTTCATATTAACAGTTTTGATTGGTATTCTTAGAGCGACAGTAATAATTGTTAATTTAACAAAACTATGGGTAAAGTATAATGAAACAACTTTTTTTGTTTATTTGACTACTAAAACGGTCAATTACGAATCAACGATTTGTGCGCCGTTGATTCAACATCTTGTTGTGATGGATAAAAATTTACAGAAATTTCGGTTGAATTTACCCCAATTTTGGTTGATTCTTCCAGTCTTTTTCTCTCAGTGTAGGTAAGAGCGAGAAAACGAGTCACACGTGCACTAGTTCGAGGAAGCGCGTGCGTTACTTTTTGCCCGACATCAATGTGAAAGTGATTAAGACGATAATTGGTGACCAAGTTATTGGTGACGATTAAGTAATCGATTAGGTAACGAGTACCTGTCTTGCAGGGAAGTAGATAAATAAGTATAAAATTAGAGCAACTTTGGCAACCTAACGGTTGCTCACCCAGTAGAAGAAATTGTTAATTTCTGCTTACGATAAAAAACATTTTTTTTTTAAATAAAAACTAATAAAGAAACAACTTAGACTTCTAAGTTTAGGTGAAACCGAACATTACATACCCAGCTGTACACTTGAAATGCTGTTGTTGTTTGTTTTGTGTGCTTAATAGTGTTACATACAAGGTTAGGCCAACAGCCCAAACTCTAAAACATATTGGGTCGCCCTCGCATTCGCTTTATATTTTTTAACAGAGCCAGTCGAACCGTTTATGTTAACCATGCAAATAAACATCGCAGGAATAAATAAACAGTTCGACTGACAAGCGGGCTTAACAAATTATGTTATTGGGCTTCTTGGATTTTTAACATCAACGTGTACGGACGTATCCCACCGGCGATTCCAGAATCATAAAAAGGTAACCTACAAATATATGTATTAGTCAATTACTGTACTTAATCTTTATTTCGAATAAAGATACTTATATTTAAATTAAAATTCTAATACCAAACTTTTCTTCTTTTCGGCACCATATCTTGACCGGCACCATCCCTGAGCTGTGGCCCGGCCAAGATATTGGTCCATTCAATCCGTTTTCTCACAGCGACCATTTTGCGAACCAACCACGGTGTTTAAATATTATATTGAGGGACCATCATAAGCGACAATTTTGCGAAACAACAACACATAGGTTTTAAATATTTAATTGCATGTCAATAGCAGCATCAATATCAAATTAAACAGCACAGGAACTAACAATCCATTTGTTTATATATTATTGAATCCACTGCATCAAAAACGACATCTACAAATATAAAAAGGTAAGTGGTATATTTCAGTGGTACACATTCAAATAAAATTAGTGAAAGTGAAAAGTGCGCGAGTGATATTGTGAAAAAATTAAATACAAAGTTTGGTTTGTACAAATAGCCCATTTGTCCATCAAGTATTGCTTGCCGCCGACGGTAAATAATATTTGACACGGCTTAAGGGTCTTCGCTGTTGCTTTATTGCACACAATTATTTGTACAAACAGTGTTTGGAAATAATTTAATAGAAAAGTGCAATAATTTTTCAAAAATAAATTAATTCAATATACATTTATATGACTTGCACTGCTCTGTTATTAACAGCCCACAACAACAACACTGCACTGTGTAATTAACCTCACTTTTGGGTTTGGTTCATCACAGTTCAATTTAAGAAAAATTTGTTTCACAAAAATCACTCAGCTCCTACATTCAATTCACTTTTAAAACAAAACAATTTAACAATTTTTGTTGTTATATCGGCCTACTGATTTTAAGATCGCGGGTTCGAATCGAGCTCAAGGCCTAACAATAATTTTTTATCATTATTATTGTTATGATAAATTTTTTCTTAATTGAAAAAATTTTTAAATTAGAATAGAAGAAAGAAAAAATTTAGACAACTGCCAAAGCTCGTTGTATAGATCCATTTCGGGAACTGCTAAATTCCTTCATCGGCAACGTTTAGGCGCCGCTGCTATAACCATTCAGCCATCACAGCGGTTTTTTGTTTGTCTTCATTAATCCTACTTCTATTCTGTTTCGTGCCAATTGATATTCACAACACTGCGACATCTGTTGCAGGATGGCTGTGAAAATTGGACTTGTTTGTTGGCAATGCCGCCATAGTGTCATATTTTATTGACACTTTTTCCCCGTGCTCTGGGATGTATTAACAATTTTTGTTGTTATATCGGCCTACTGATTTTAAGATCGCGGGTTCGAATCGAGCTCAAGGCCTAACAATAATTTTTTATCATTATTATTGTTATGATAAATTTTTTCTTAATTGAAAAAATTTTTAAATTAGAATAGAAGAAAGAAAAAATTTAGACAACTGCCAAAGCTCGTTGTATAGATCCATTTCGGGAACTGCTAAATTCCTTCATCGGCAACGTTTAGGCGCCGCTGCTATAACCATTCAGCCATCACAGCGGTTTTTTGTTTGTCTTCATTAATCCTACTTCTATTCTGTTTCGTGCCAATTGATATTCACAACACTGCGACATCTGTTGCAGGATGGCTGTGAAAATTGGACTTGTTTGTTGGCAATGCCGCCATAGTGTCATATTTTATTGACACTTTTTCCCCGTGCTCTGGGATGTATTAACAAATTTTGTTGTTATATCGGCCTACTGATTTTAAGATCGCGGGTTCGAATCGAGCTCAAGGCCTAACAATAATTTTTTATCATTATTATTGTTATGATAAATTTTTTCTTAATTGAAAAAATTTTTAAATTAGAATAGAAGAAAGAAAAAATTTAGACAACTGCCAAAGCTCGTTGTATAGATCCATTTCGGGAACTGCTAAATTCCTTCATCGGCAACGTTTAGGCGCCGCTGCTATAACCATTCAGCCATCACAGCGGTTTTTTGTTTGTCTTCATTAATCCTACTTCTATTCTGTTTCGTGCCAATTGATATTCACAACACTGCGACATCTGTTGCAGGATGGCTGTGAAAATTGGACTTGTTTGTTGGCAATGCCGCCATAGTGTCATATTTTATTGACACTTTTTCCCCGTGCTCTGGGATGTATTAACAATTTTTGTTGTTATATCGGCCTACTGATTTTAAGATCGCGGGTTCGAATCGAGCTCAAGGCCTAACAATAATTTTTTATCATTATTATTGTTATGATAAATTTTTTCTTAATTGAAAAAATTTTTAAATTAGAATAGAAGAAAGAAAAAATTTAGACAACTGCCAAAGCTCGTTGTATAGATCCATTTCGGGAACTGCTAAATTCCTTCATCGGCAACGTTTAGGCGCCGCTGCTATAACCATTCAGCCATCACAGCGGTTTTTTGTTTGTCTTCATTAATCCTACTTCTATTCTGTTTCGTGCCAATTGATATTCACAACACTGCGACATCTGTCCAATTTTCACAGCCATCCTGCAACAGATGTCGCAGTGTTGTGAATATCAATTGGCACGAAACAGAATAGAAGTAGGATTAATGAAGACAAACAAAAAACCGCTGTGATGGCTGAATGGTTATAGCAGCGGCGCCTAAACGTTGCCGATGAAGGAATTTAGCAGTTCCCGAAATGGATCTATACAACGAGCTTTGGCAGTTGTCTAAATTTTTTCTTTCTTCTATTCTAATTTAAAAATTTTTTCAATTAAGAAAAAATTTATCATAACAATAATAATGATAAAAAATTATTGTTAGGCCTTGAGCTCGATTCGAACCCGCGATCTTAAAATCAGTAGGCCGATATAACAACAAAAATTGTTAATACATCCCAGAGCACGGGGAAAAAGTGTCAATAAAATATGACACTATGGCGGCATTGCCAACAAACAAGTCCAATTTTCACAGCCATCCTGCAACAGATGTCGCAGTGTTGTGAATATCAATTGGCACGAAACAGAATAGAAGTAGGATTAATGAAGACAAACAAAAAACCGCTGTGATGGCTGAATGGTTATAGCAGCGGCGCCTAAACGTTGCCGATGAAGGAATTTAGCAGTTCCCGAAATGGATCTATACAACGAGCTTTGGCAGTTGTCTAAATTTTTTCTTTCTTCTATTCTAATTTAAAAATTTTTTCAATTAAGAAAAAATTTATCATAACAATAATAATGATAAAAAATTATTGTTAGGCCTTGAGCTCGATTCGATCCCGCGATCTTAAAATCAGTAGGCCGATATAACAACAAAAATTGTTAATACATCCCAGAGCACGGGGAAAAAGTGTCAATAAAATATGACACTATGGCGGCATTGCCAACAAACAAGTCCAATTTTCACAGCCATCCTGCAACAGATGTCGCAGTGTTGTGAATATCAATTGGCACGAAACAGAATAGAAGTAGGATTAATGAAGACAAACAAAAAACCGCTGTGATGGCTGAATGGTTATAGCAGCGGCGCCTAAACGTTGCCGATGAAGGAATTTAGCAGTTCCCGAAATGGATCTATACAACGAGCTTTGGCAGTTGTCTAAATTTTTTCTTTCTTCTATTCTAATTTAAAAATTTTTTCAATTAAGAAAAAATTTATCATAACAATAATAATGATAAAAAATTATTGTTAGGCCTTGAGCTCGATTCGAACCCGCGATCTTAAAATCAGTAGGCCGATATAACAACAAAAATTGTTAATACATCCCAGAGCACGGGGAAAAAGTGTCAATAAAATATGACACTATGGCGGCATTGCCAACAAACAAGTCCAATTTTCACAGCCATCCTGCAACAGATGTCGCAGTGTTGTGAATATCAATTGGCACGAAACAGAATAGAAGTAGGATTAATGAAGACAAACAAAAAAACCGCTGTGATGGCTGAATGGTTATAGCAGCGGCGCCTAAACGTTGCCGACGAAGGAATTTAGCAGTTCCCGAAATGGATCTATACAACGAGCTTTGGCAGTTGTCTAAATTTTTTCTTTCTTCTATTCTAATTTAAAAATTTTTTCAATTAAGAAAAAATTTATCATAACAATAATAATGATAAAAAATTATTGTTAGGCCTTGAGCTCGATTCGAACCCGCGATCAAAACAATTTAATTTGAGCATTTATTTAGTGGACGGAATATTTTTCCTCCAACTCTTGCTCAGTTTTTCACTTGCGTTTGCTTTAAATCAATACGGTGCTACATACATATATACACGCACACGTACATAAATATAGTTGGTTGGCGGTCAATTACTTTTGTTTCTAACACGTATATTTATACGTATATATATATTTATTTCATACAGTCCACTGGTTTTATCACTCTTAAAATTATTAAATTTGAGTTTACTTGTTTCAAAATAAATATTTACGTTTGTAATTTTACACAAAATTTGTCAGAAATTAATTTACTTTGTTGGGTTGATTTTGTTGGTGGAAAGCGTTAACTAATTTATATTAGCAAATTGGGTAATTCCACAGACACTGACTTTGTGCATTTAATATTTTTGAAAATATTCATTGTTTGTAATTATTAAAATATTTTCAATATGGAAGCATATAACCGCCTAGCAGACACCGTAATTGAATTCGACATCGAATTCTTAAGCAAACCCACAAGCGAGCACTCCAAAAATTCGCTGAAAATTCAGCAGCAGGAGTTGAAGTGCATGTGGGATAAAGCCAAAGCTGCTTTCGATGATCTGCTAGTGGCCGAGGACATTACCGCTAAAGACGTTACTGCAATTAGAAAGAAAAATAAATCATGCTATACCGTTTTTGTGCGGTGCATGACAAAAATTAATGACCTGGCGGAAGGAGAACGATGCTGCCTTCACGCCACGCAACTTGCACTTAGCACCTTGTGATACCGATATATTCAAAGGTGATTATTTGTCATGGCCAACTTTTCGTGACATGTTCACGGCCATTTATATTCTAAATAAAAGCCTGTCGCCAGTACAAAAATTATATTATCTCATACAAAAAACCCAAGGTGAAGCCAGAGAAATCGTTAAGAAATGCGAATTGACGAATGATGGTTTTGATATAGCTTGGAAAAATTTGTGCGACAGGTATGAAAATAAAAGAATATTAGTCAACACTCAATTAAAGATTCTTTTCAACCTTCAATCAGTCGAAACTGAATGCGGTAATTCAATAAAAAGATTACAAAGGGACATAAATAATTGCATATCCTCGTTAGTAAGTCATCATATTGACATATCTAATTGGGATCCAATTATTACATACTTATGTTCAACTAAGCTTCCTGATGTGACCCTTTCGCTATGGGAACAGTCCGTAAAAAACAAGACAGAAACTTCCAAGTGGGCGGATATGGACCGATTTCTGACAAATCGTTTTCAAACGTTAGAATCAGTCTCAGGTTTAAGAGGTACAAAGGGTACAAAACCTCAAAAGGTACAAAACTCAAAGCAGGCCTCTGAACATCCCCCAAAGAAACTTGGCGCTTTCCAAGCAAGTGTTGGCGGCCACCGTGGTGTGATGGTAGCGTGCTCCGCCTATCACACCGTATGCCCTGGGTTCAACTCCCGGGCAAAGCAACATCAAAATTTTAGAAATAAGATTTTTCAATTAGAAGAAAATTTTTCTAAGCGGGGTCGCCCCTCGGCAGTGTCTGGCAAGCGCTCCGATTGTATTTCTGCCATGAAAAGCTCTCAGTGAAAACTCATCTGCCTTGCAGATGCCGTTCGGAGTCGGCATAAAACATGTAGGTCCCGTCCGGCCAATTTGTAGGGAAAAATCAAGAGAAGCACGACGCAAATTGGAAGAGAAGCTCGGCCTTAGATCTCTTCGGAGGTTATCGCGCCTTACATTTATTTTTTTTTTTTTTTAATGACCACAAAAATTTATGCGTGTTCAAAGTTCAAAAATTTGAACACCAATGAAAGACTTGCTTTCATAAAAAGAAATCACTTCTGCAGAGCTCTCATAGATTCGGGATCCGAATGCTCTTTTATCACTGAAAGACTCAGACGAAGAATCAACCTGCCAACTCGAAAGATGCATGCTCAAGTTTCTGCGCAGGTAAAAGAGGCATGCGCCATTCAGTTGCGGTCCCCAGTTGACCCACTAATTTCTAGTGACGCATTAGTTCTAGTTCTACCCCATTTGACAGGTAATTTGCCAACATGCGATGTTAGTGCATTGTTCTGGGCGGGGATATATATCCGCAAATCATATTAGACGGTATAAAAAAAAAAATTCTTAGCACTCTTTCAGCTCAAGAAACTGTCTTTGGTTGGATACTGACTGGTCGTGCTGATGCAGCCAGTCCAACCAATCATAATCGGGTATCCTTTTACAATGAAGTGGCTTTAGACAAGCAGCTAAGGTCATTTTGGGAGCTCGAAGACACACCGAAAGCTAAAGCCTCCACATTAGAAGATACGTTTTGTGAGGAATTGTATCAACGTACAACGCAGCGGAATTCTGACGGAAGATACATTGTGTCGCTCCCGTTCAGGTCAGAATTCCCAGGAGAGTAAAATCTAGGTCCATCATTAAGAATATCGTGATCTCAATTCTATAAAAATGAAACCCGACTTAGAAAAAATCTCGATTTACAGAAAGAGTACAATAGAGTCATACTAGAATACGAGACTATGGAGCATATGTCAAAATTAGATTCAATTCAATCGGCCAATGCAGTCGATAATTACTATTTACCACATCATGCAGTAATAAAAGAAGAAAGCATCTCTACCAAAGTTAGAGTAGTTTTCAATGCTTCTTCACGCTCTTCAAATGGTGTCAGCCTGAAAGATGTTCTTCTTCCTGGTCCTGTGCTTCAGGCTGATCTACCAACATTAATTCTTCGCTGGCGACTTTTCAGATACGTCTTCAATAGCGATATTGAGAAGATGTATAGGCAAATCCTAGTAGATCATAATCATACAAGATACCAAAGAATAGTTTTCCGCTCAAGTCCAGATGATCAAATCAGTCTGTATGAGCTCAAAACAGTGACATTTGGTATCAATTGTGCTCCTTATCTAGCAATAAGGACTTTACTTAAACTGGCTGATGATTCCGAAAAATCTCATCCAATCGGTTCAAATATCCTACGAAAAAATATGTATGTCGACGACGTTCTTTCGGGAGGGCATACTTCGACAAAATACGAATACCGCGATGGGTAGCCTTTTCTCCAACAGAAAAGGTCGAAATCCACGGATTCTGCGACGCCTCCGAGAAAGCGCATGGTGCAGCTGTGTATTTGAGAGTGGAAACCAACGACGGCATATTTGTGAATCTGCTTTTGGCAAAAACAAGAGTAGCTCCAGTCAAAACCATCTCACTTCCTCGACTGGAACTTTGCGGTGCTGTATTATTAGCGGAGATAACCGAATCTATCTGCACTAACCTTGATTTAGGTCAACAAAACATTCACCTGTGGACAGATTCGACAATCGTGCTGGCCTGGATACGAAAACCTCCGTGCTCATGGTCAACTTTCGTTGCGCATCGAATTACAAAAATCATCGACAAAAGTTGGAAGTTCATCATGGTGTCACGTGGATTCAGTTACAAACCTAGCAGATTTAGCCAGTAGAGGAATACTAGCCGAGGATTTAGTCAACAATTCTCTATGGTGCAGGGTCCTTCTTGGCTCCAAGAAGAGAAGGAAAAGTGGCCAACACAAGATTTGGATTTTAACACGAATAATGAAGAAAAACGCGTACAAACACATGCAACCGCAATTTCAAGCAATATTAATGATATTCTCGATAGCTTTTCAAATCTTCCTAGGGCTTTAAGAGTTATCTCATATATACTCAGGTTTTTTCATAGAACGCATTCTAAAACGAAAGATTGTAGTCAACATGAATCTTATTTAATTTCCTCAGATGAAATTAAAGCTACAACAACCCGTTTAATAAAACTTGCTCAGAAGCAATATTATGGATCAGAAATTTCAAGTTTGCAATCCAAAACACCAATTGGATCTAAAAGCGAAATACTTTCGCTCACTCCATATCTTGATGAAGACGAAGTAGTAAAAACGGGTGGACGACTTGGTGCATCCAAAGATACTACCGAATCTGAACGCCATCCCATAATACTTCCGTACAATTGTAGGTTTACACGTCTGTATGTTCAGTTTGTCCATGAAATGTCTCTCCACGGTGAAAACCAATTAATGCTGCGCATCATTAGAACGCAATACTGGATACCAAAAGTTAAGACCATGATACGATCCGTAATTCATAATTGTAAGATCTGCACGATCTACAAGAAACGATCTCAAAATCAGCTCATTGGAATTCTACCTCAAGAACGCACCACATTTTCGCGTGCATTTACCAATACAGGGGTAGATTTCGCAGGGCCTTTCGACATTAAGAGTTACAGTGGGCGCGGGTGTCGTACCTCAAAGGGTTACGTGTGTCTGTTCGTTTGCATTTCTACTAAGGCCATACATTTAGAAGCCACTAGTGATTTCAGCACTTCCTCATTTCTAGCCGCTCTTTCAAGATTCGTAGCTTGACGAGGATGTCCAAGAAACATTTATTCGGACAATGGAACAAACTTTGTCGGTGCATCACGTGCATTAAAAACGGAATTTAAGGAATTTCTTGCCGATGCAAGAAACCAAACCCTGTCAAAATATTCACATCAGGCATTAAATTGGCATTTCATACCAGCAGGAGCTCCACACATGGGAGGCCTATGGGGAGCGGGAGTGAAAAGCTTTAAAAGCCACTTCAGAAAAGTGGCCTTAAACAACAAATTCACTTTTGAGGAATTTAACACACTGTTATGTAGAATTGAGTCATGTCTCAATTCTCGTCCTCTTAGCCCCGCTTCAAATGAACCATCTGACCTTGAGCCTCTAACACCAGGACACTTTCTTATTGGAGGACAAGAAAATATATATTATAAAAAAAAATATATTATAACAATAATAATGATAAAATAATTATTGTTAGGCCTTGAGCTCGATTCAAACTCGCGATCTTACAAATCAGTAGGCCGAAATAACAACAAAAATTGTTAATACATCCCAGAGCACGGGGAAAAAGTGTCAATAAAATATAACACTATGGCATCATCGCCATAAACAAAGTCCAATTTTCACAACTATTCTGTAACAGATGTCGCAGTGCTGTGAATATCAATTGGCAAGAACCAGAATTGAAGTAGGAATAATGAAGACAAACAAAAAACCGCTGTGGTGACTGAATGGTTATAGCAGCGGCGCCTAAACGTTGCCGATGAAGGAATTTAGCAGTTCCCGAAATGGATCTATACAACGAGCTTTGGCAGTTGTCTAAATTTTTTCTTTCTTCTATTCTAATTTAAAATTTTTTTCAATTAAGAAAAAATATATTATAACAATAACAATAATAATGATAAAATAATTATTGTTAGGCCTTGAGCTCGATTCAAACTCGCGATCTTACAAATCAGTAGGCCGATATAACAACAAAAATTGTTAATACATCCCAGAGCACGGGGAAAAAGTGTCAATAAAATATGACACTATGGCATCATCGCCATAAACAAAGTCCAATTTTCACAACTATTCTGTAACAGATGTCGCAGTGCTGTGAATATCAATTGGCAAGAACCAGAATTGAAGTAGGAATAATGAAGACAAACAAAAACCGCTGTGGTGGCTGAATGGTTATAGCAGCGGCGCCTAAACGTTGCCGATGAAGGAATTTAGCAGTTCCCGAAATGGATCTATACAACGAGCTTTGGCAGTTGTCTACATTTTTTCTTTCTTCTATTCTAATTTAAAAATTTTTTCAATTAAGAAAAAATATATTATAACAATAATAATGATAAAATAATTATTGTTAGGCCTTGAGCTCGATTCAAACTCGCGATCTTAAAATTAATTATTGTCAGACTTTGAAGCTGAAACATTCCTCTTATTAATTTTAATATCTCACTGTTGTTTTCCGGCCTTTTGATGCAAGAGTTCATTATGAATGACCGAGTAGCTTCAGTTTGCAGATTAGCTCAACTGTCCACTACGTTAGGATAGTAGCACAACCGGTAATTTGCTTCTTTAACTACTTTGAGTGTTTTTGCGAAGGACAAAGCCTCACATGGTAAATATATATGCGTATTCACATATGTAACAGGAGCCGTATAGAGTAGGTGATATTTAAACTTGGTTGATAGGCTATTGTAACGAATCTTGAGGAATGCTTGATAATTTTGCAGCTTCTGTTGACGTTCGAATCGCTGAATTGTCGAATAAATAACTCAAATATTCAGTATAGTAATATCTCCTTTATTTACAACTTCACAGTAGTAGTACTTCACAATTATTATACCCGCGTACTTCACAAACTGATTCCTCAGGCTCCGCTGCTTTTAAATTCTCGGTTACCTCGTTCTCCCATTTCTCCTTAGGTCTACACATTTCACGAACATGCCTTCTATAACAGTTGTATATCATGCTTCGTTATTTAGCTATATAAATGTATATCTGTAGTTTATGTAAGGCCATATGCTTTATTGCCGTATATGTGTGTGAAATATTCTCTCCACTGTTAGCTGCTGGTTATGTGTGTGTGAAATATTATTTTCGCTTCAAGCTGCTGGTTATGTGTGTGAAATATTCTTTGTTGCCTTCTATGCATGTATGTATATGGCTTACTTTTCTTGTGTTTATTTACTAACAGCATATTGATGTTAGAATATAGTCGCCAAACTATAATCTATGTGATTCACTCCAAGGGACTAGTTGGGATAGGGCCGCCAACTTTAGGAAATATTGACACGGGAGACTTAGGTGTTGTAACGACAGCCTTTTAACAACCCGCGCCCCTGTGCGCCTACACGCACGCGCACCACTGTGTCTGCAAATAATAAAGCCAATTGTCTGCAAACCAACTGCGTATTATGTGTCTGAATATAAAGTCAAGTGTTGTAGCTAACATGTTTGAAGCCTTCCAGAAACTTTGAGTGAGTAAAAGGGCCATCATCCCGTTATTTTCTATCAAAAAGTCTTGAATACGGTGTCGAATCCACAACGCGAGTGAAGTGAAAGTGCAGATACAAAAAAATAAAATAAATAGAAAAAAAGTGTCTAATGTTATAAAGTTTAATGTGCGAAACCGTAAGCTATCGGTAAGGAAAAAGTGCCGCATCCAAAGGTAACAGCACACCTGCCACCAACAGATCCAGCACCACCAGCAAAGGTAAGTACCGCTACCATTCCGGTGTACCTAAATCACCTACTGTAGTCCCATGCCTATAAGCTTCCATTAACGCCCGCATAATTTATCTCATACCCCTCTTTTCATGCTATAGTTTCTGTTGAAGGAGTCCCCAAAGGAAACCAGCCACCACCGGCGGTGCTAGGCACCAAAAATCCACCAACGGTAAGTAAATACATCCACCTTAGTGACTAGCCCAAAAGTGATACTGAATTTAGTGCCATTTTCTCAAGTGAACTTCATAGTTTGTCTGCTCTGTAAAGGAAAATGGTTTTGAGAGAAAATTGATTTATTTCTGGACAGATAAACATTAAAGTTCACCGGAGAAAATGGCCTATAAATACTTTACACGACATTGTGATGCCCAACTTTATATTTTTATTGTTTGGTTTTCCTTTTCAGAATCCCCATCACCACAAAAAGATTGGCATGTAGCAAAGGTGCGAGGCACATAAACCACCAACCACAAACCACACCGATTCGCAATCACCAGACCCTACATCAAACCACACCGATTCTCAATCTCCAAAATCTACAACAAACAACACCGAACACCAAGGCCACATAGTACCACATAATACACTCTACCCTGTCGCACAAAAAAAAAAAAAAAACAAATTAAGAAAATCGCAACCACACACATTTGCAACCATTCACCTAAACACACAAGAGCCTCCACAATATAAGATATCAACCACGCGCATATGTAACCGCCTCAACATAAATACACCATACCAATCCACCGAAACCAACACCGATACACGCAAACAAAGGACTAACCAACCTCAACGGCACCAAATACCAACCAGCATACACAACCAAACACCCAAATACAAATAAGCATCAACACCACAAGATACTATACCCCGGAGGCAACCACACCTGCTGATCACAACCTCACCAGCGACTACCGACAACCACACCAACAATAACCACGCAACACTTAAAAACACCACGACCACATATTTATACGTACTTGGTGATACAAAAACATACAAACACGGAAATAGTAAAAGCAACATCCAACAATCAATACACGGTTAGCACAAACACAACCAACGCTATTAGCAGGTGAACGATCATTTTCGACTACACAACTCTAAACGCACACAAAAAGAGGGCATCATATCACATCACAGCAACATATCACATCACAAATATCACCTCAGATCACATCATATCATATCACGAACAACTAACTAATAGCGGTGAGTTATATTTAGCCAGTCGCTGGTGCGGATTGCTGCATCAGCAGGGCTGTGGTGAGAAGACCGCAAAAGTTAGAGAGTGCACTCAGCACCTTTTCAAATTCGCCGCAACATCATATCACCAACCCGAGGATACATGCACAGAGGGGACCCACAATATTTTTTAGTTTTTTTATTGGCTTAAAAATTATGTTTTTTTAGATTGTAAGTTGTTTCTTTTCTTTATGAATTTCCCATATGAAAGATTTTCCTGAATTTAAATTTTGATTTTCGTATTGGTTTTTTATATATACAGGTTACAATATTCACTTACGCAAAAAAAAACATACTATGCACAGTAATCGCTCCACACACACTTTTTATCACACATATTTACCTGTAATGTTATTATTTTCTTTTTCTTTTAAGTAGTACACACTAAGTATTTACTTTTGTTTTTTTGAATTTTTGGTGCGCTTTGGTTTTTTTATAATTTTTCACACCTGAATACCTTAGGCACACATGCATTTTTTTTGTTGTACTATATTTTGATAATTTTTATTCCTATTTAGTTTTCTTTATCATATAAGGAAATCTCCTTTGCTTTTTTTTGTAAGATTCTTTTGTTCTAGAAGAAAGAAAAGAAGGAGGATCTGCCTCAACACCCACCGCGCACATGTGGCACCTTCTTTTTTTTCTTCTTTTGTAATTTTTTTTGGTAAATCATTTTTATTGTTAATCACTTGTTTTTTTTTTTCATAAACTAAAGCGTTTTCATAAAAGCGTACTTCGCAATTAGCTCGCGATTAATTTCACTTTTACCACGATCGCGAAAAACGTGTAAGCGTATTTTTGCTTTTACAAACCGGAACTGAAAGTTCCATGGGGTAATAGTATATAATAGTACAAAAGTGCATGGAATAGGGTTTTCTTTTACTCTTTATTTCTGTTTTCTTTCAGCTCCCGCTGCTACAGCCTTGGTACCTGGACTGCGGATGGGCGTGGGGAGATCAGTAAGTGAATGATTATATACATATAATGAATGGTTATATTTATACATCATTGCCGTAATCTCTCTTTTTTTATTGATTCTTTGCCTAACATGTCATCGTATGCACATATTTAAGTGAGCGTTTTAACTATTTCTTAATATAAGCAAGAAATAGAGATCTTAAGTAAAGGGTGCTCCCGTCTGGGGTATTTTATTTTTTTTGTTATCTGTTTGATTTCTTTCAAACTTTGAAAATTATATGCAGTAATCGCAGTACATTTTTTGGTTATTTTGATTGATTAATTGATAATTATTTTGATCAGGATACGAAATAAATGAATTTAGAATTACCAATACAAACCACTAGTATATAAGTAAACATAAAATTTGTGAAAAATAAACTTGAATGAAGAGGATATGAGTTACTTTGTATTCATTTTCTGAAACAGTGTCAAGGAAAATGCAGGCTCTCTAAGTTTTGTTTTGTGTTAGTGTGGGTGTTGGCCTTGTGGCACACTAGGAATGAGTTAGGAGTTGCAACTTACTGACGGACGATGATTTAGACTAGACCAGTACAGAAGGACGAACGTCAGGATCAAGGGAACTCCACTCGGTTATCGGAGTCAAAGTGGAGTTCAAGGTTGTTCTGTGGTGTCATGTAATGCCAGCCAACTAAAAACTAAAAATAAAAGTAAAAACTGAAATAGCTGGCATCACCCCCACATGCACCATGCATATATGCACTTCACATTACTGGGTGAGAGAGTCGAATGACGGAGAATTCTGATTGGCTGAATCCTCCGTTAGTAACTCTATCACGCCATCGCATCATACGATTTTCCCGTTATGCACTTTTGCATACCGGCAAAGCTGCTTTTGAAGCGTCAGCATTTTTTCAACAGTTTTCAGTTTGGATTGAGCCGACACACAATGTAAGCGTTTTACACGCGAGTACGACTTGTCGCGAATGGACGAAGTAACAAACGGGAAATTATGTTATGTGAATTTTAACTAACTTTACATCATTTAGTGTGCTATTCTAATTAATAGAAATTCGGATATAAATAAATAAACTAAAAACTAAATTGTGTGCGTGTTTCCATAACTAAAGGAATTTTACAGGCGGTGATAAAAATATACCGCTGGTGCAGCAATTGATTTATTTTTCCTCTTAAAGTATACAGGCGGTGATATAAGAAATGCCGCCAAAGCGGCAAACGATACAGAGTTTATTTGACCAATCGGGCGGTGATAAAAATATGCCGCCGGTGCAGCATGGGGCTGTAAAACCCAACAATTAAGTGGCCTCCAATGCCACTTTACATGGCTACCGTGGGCCGAAGCCTTTTTGAACGCGGCAGAAAGAAAAAATTCAAAAATTTTGAAAACCAGTACAGTGCTGGAAAAAAAAAACTATATGAAAAGTGCGTGGCAGGTGCATGACAATAAATTCATGTTATACTGCGATTTAAAATTTTCACCTGAACATGATATTGGAATCATGTTTTAAGTCAAAAAGTGAATATACAAAAACAATACAAACTAAACTAGATAAAATTTGTAAAACTAAATTAAATTTGTAAAACCCAAAATACAAGCAGCTTATAACTATGCGTAAAATTGAATTTTAACTCAATCGAAACATTAATTACCCACACTACAATTTCCCAAAAAAAAAAAAAACAATTTTGATTTATAGACATATAATGCTGGTGTGTACAGCCTGCTAAAAAGCAAACCACATGGTTATGGTTAACGGCACATAATCACGCCAGAAACCATATAACGGAAATGAAGTAACGGCACTAAAGCCGTAAAATCACCTGTAAAACATAAAATAGCGGCAGTAAAGCCGAAAAATCATCTTTAAAGCATTAATAAGCGCAATAAAATAACAGCACTTAAGCAAACTCAGCGTATATCACGGTAGCAGCAGAAGAGGAAAAAGGAAGACGGAACAGTAGGCAGAGCAGCGGCAGCATAGCAATTCAGAGGAGCGCAATAAAGTACAGTCATGTACACATGTATGTATGCATAAAGGTTTATTTTAATATATGTATGTATGTATATCGAATTGATTTTGCCATTACACAAAAAAAAAAAAAATTCACTTTAATAACCTTCTGAATTCTACACTTTACAAAAAAGTTACCATTATTTAATTACAATTTCAGATATTATCGACATCGAAATATACATTTAAACAATTTCATGTAACTTCATTTAGCTAAATAATATTTTAAATAAATTCATATTAAAACTAAAAATTCTAAACTTCTGTTTTTCCAAGTCAAAAAGTTGCAATAGTTTTTCGTATTTTTCGTAATTTCACAGTTAAGATATTCATAAACAGTTCTCTCAACGCTTATAAAATTGGTTTTTGGGAAAATTAAAATATATGAAACATTATTATATAAAATTAACGCTATTATATTATTATCACAGCAAATCTGTTTCTAAGCCTCTTTAAATCAAAAAAATTTATTATTTTTATAATAAAATCGTCCTCTGACATGCCAGGACATGAAATTTTTGCCTTCATATACAAAAACTTTTTTTTTTTTTTTTTTTATATACAAAAACTTAATTTAACTTGGAAACAATAAAATATTTTCATTCATTTCTTTTGATTGCTATAGGAATTATAGAAACATTTTGGAAATTTTATTAAAAGCGGTGCGTCCGTGATATAATATACGTTATACTTTTCATACCTTCAATATAAAGCGATGTGGTCGT
This sequence comes from Eurosta solidaginis, assembly GCF_040869045.1. Classification (NCBI taxonomy): domain Eukaryota; kingdom Metazoa; phylum Arthropoda; class Insecta; order Diptera; family Tephritidae; genus Eurosta; species Eurosta solidaginis. The sequence goes on from NC_090324.1 coordinate 10,338,295, forward strand.
AAACATCGCCGTATATTCGGAAAAATATTGGTTAGGCTTGTGAAAACAAGTGCGGTTTTTTTATATTTTTTTCCAATAGTCCGAAAAAAAATATACCAGCCTGTTTCGGTTTTTCACAAAATAAAAGAAAACCGGAACACGCTTGCCTATTTCCTTTTGCAAAGCCCATTCTGGGGGGCGAGAAACCACAGACCAACTGTCCTTTTTAGGACAGCCTGTCCATTGGTTAGCTAGCGGGGCTAACCTAGTGGGTGTCAGTGGGTAAGTCCGACTAAGTTCGGCACGGAAGGGGGTAGGCATTTCTCTAGCCTATAATTTAGAGAAAATCCGCAGACCGGATGTTCCTTTGTTTTCAAAAAAAAAAAACAAATTATATAATTTTCTTAACCAGACTTACCATTTTATAAAATTTATACCAAACGCGACAATTATTTACCGGATTTTCAAAACACACTCGGATTTACAAACTATTTACCTGATTTACAAAATTTTTTTCTTTTAAAATAATAATTTTCAATAAAATTACCCTGTTTCAAACACATGTCCGATTCTGAGGACAATTCCTACGATAAATCAAGCTCTAAAGGAAGGTGTTCACTAGCTCGTCAAGAAGATTTTTTAGGATTTAATGACTCAGATATCGCAGAAAATAATAATTCAAATTTTCAGTCAGTAACTAATATTATAAACACTCAGCCTTCAGAAAATTCATCTAATAATTCAGACAACCTACTAACTAACACTTCCAATTTTCAGTCAGGAGCTGACTTTTCCAATTCTCACTCTACTTCAAATTCTTCTACTTTGCCTTCAACAAATAATTTTTCAGATTTACAATCGAATAACAATATTTCTATCATGGCAACCTCAGAACAGAAAAAGGTGTTCATTACCAGTTGCGCCTTAATTATTAGGGACAACTACAGCGGCGATCCACTTTTTCATTGAAGTCTTCTCAGATGAAAATTTAAATAGCACTTTTATTGCATTTTTGAAATCCAAACTTGAGAGAAAAGCACGCGAAGCATTACCAACCGTAATAAAATCAGTCGATGACATAAAGACTGCCTTGAGAAATAGAATAAAACCCGACAACTCGAAAGTTGTTTCTGGTAAAATCGCGTCTTTACATGTCATCAATAATAACTACACAGACTTTGCTAAGCGCGTTGAAGAACTATCCGACGCATTGGAGCGTTCTTTGATTATTGAAGGTATGACACAAGCCAAGGCACATGAAATGGCCGTAGAGCAAACAGTGAATGTGTGCAGGTTGAACACTCGTTCAGAATTGGTCAAATCCATCCTGGCTTCAACTACCTTCAGTGATTCAAAAGACGTAGTTGCAAAAATGATTGTTGAACGTAATAATGAAGATAAAGAAAGACAAGTACTAGCATTCCGTACTCGTGGTAATTGGCAAAGTAGCTTTCGAGGAAATTATAGAGGTAATAATTTCAATAGTAGGTACAACAATCCAAATGCAAAATTCAACAATAACAATAGAAATAACTACAACAATAATAATTACGGGTACAATAATTCTAATAGAGGTAATAATGACAGATATAGCACTAATAGAAACAATCAGCCTAGTAGTAGTAATAATAATGCTAATAATAATAATAGACGTTCAAATTCGCGAGGTAATGCCAATGTACGCGCTTTAAATGTGAACGACCCTCAGGAGCGAACACTGGGGGATCAGGATCACGATTTAGATAATTAACCGAATCTTCTTCAAAAATATTAAAATCCATCTACTGCTTGAACCTTAATTATTCAGATTTTATTGAACTTCAATGTAGCGATTCCTACAAACCGTGTACTTTTCTAGTAGATTCTCAAGCAGATATTTCTTTAATCAAAATTTCAAGTTTATCTCAAAATTGGTACTTTAATAGTAATGAAATTATTAATATTACAGGCGTAACAGCAGAAACAATTTCAACTTTAGGGACCTTAAAAACCAAATTAATTGCAAATACATTTTTAATACCGCATACTTTACATGTAGTTAACGACGATTTCAATATACCTTCAGACGGAATACTCGGAAGACTTTTTAAAATTAAATAAATGCATTATTAATTATGCAAGCGATAGCATAACTATTAATACCGAATTAGATAACGCAAATATACCAATTTTACACGGCACAAGTACCGATTCTTTAGTTATTCCTCCGAGATGTGAAGTTTATCGGTTATTTAAATTACCAAAATGCGATAATCCTGGGGTTTTTACGGCAAAGTGCATTGTTGACACAAATAATCCAGTTCTAAAAATTTTAAATATTACTGACGAAGTAAAACATGTCAACAATTGCAATATCGTAACGGAAGATATCACCAACTACAATGTCTACAAAATTAATGAAACTTCAAAAGATCAAAAACGCTTAGAGGAATTAACGAAAATTTTGAAAAATCAAATGCCGGGTTATGCTCAAAAACAATTACTAGATTTATGCTTAAAATATGCCGATGTATTCGCTTTAAAAACTGATCGTATGACTTTAAATAACTTTTGCGAACAAAAGCTACGTTTAACTGATAAAAATCCAGTCTATATAAAAAATTATCGTTTACCATATACACAACGTGAAGAAATTAATAAACAAGTCGAAAATGTATTGCGAAATGATTTAATAGAACCCAGCTTATCTAATTATAACAGTCCTTTAATTTTGGTGCCGAAAAAAGATCCTTCAGGCCAAAAGTCTTATCGTATGTGCGTTGATTTCAGAGCAGTCAGCAAAAAGCTTATCGCAGACAAATTTCCGTTGGCACGCGTAGACGACATACTCGACAATCTTGGCAGAGCCAAATATTTTTCGACTTAAGATCTTTTTTCTAGTTTTCACCAAATACCACTTCATGTTAATTCTAGAGACGTTACATCTTTCAGTACAGATCGAGGAGCTTTTCGTTGGAAAGTTTTACCTTTCGGTTTAAATATAGCACCAAACTCTTTTTCACGTATTATGTAATTAGCATTTTCAGGCATTTCGCCAAATCAAGCTTTTATGTACATTGACGATGTTATCGTCATCGGATGTAGCGAGACACATCACCTCAAAAATTTAGAAAAAGTTTTCGAAACTTGTAGAAAATTCAATTTAAAATTAAACCCCAACAAATGCAATTTCCTTCGTTCTGGAGTAACTTTTTTAGGCCATAAATGCACCTCAAAAGGCCTACTGCCAGATGACTCAAAAATAGACGCTATTAAAAAATACAATAAGCCAAAAGACAAAGACGCTGTTAGGCGATTCGTTGCATTTGCAAATTATTATAGGCGTTTTATACCTAACTTTGCGTCACTGGCAGCCCCTTTAAATCGTCTAAATCGGAAAAAAGTTGAATTTGTTTGGGATGATGCTTGCGAAAATGCTTTCGAAAAATTAAGATTATCTTATATGTTGATTATATGTCTCCTCAATTATTACAATACCCTGATTTTTCAAAAGAATTTATTATCACTGTAGATGCATCTAAGAGTGGTTGTGGCGCTGTATTAAACCAAAAGCATGGAGATAATGATTTATCGATTTGCTTTTCATCAAAATCTTTCAATAAAGCCGAACAGAAAAAGGCAATCATAGAATTAGAACTTTTAGCAATACATTTTGCTATAAAACATTTTCGGTCGTATGTTTACGGTACATATTTCACGGTAAAATCAGACCATAGACCATTAGTTTATCTATTTAATATGAAAGATCCTTCCTCGAAACTCTCTAGAATCAGATTAGATTTATCAGAATACAATTTTACAATTGAATATATTAAAGGAAAATCGAATGTCGTGGTTGATGCTCTTTCGCGTATAAGTATAGACGAGATTAAAGATTCGACAAAACACGTTTTAGCCGGTAAAACGCGATCACAAACTAAACAACAAAAATTACAAAATGAAAAAATAAGTTTAAATGATACGACTTCTAACGATAATAAAGTAAAAGTTTATGATAAATTTTCATACGATTTTTCAAAAAAGATACCGCGAGTAAAATCAACAATACAATATAATAAACATAAGGAGATCTCCAATTTACAAATTTATGCGCATTTAAAACATAAAAAATATAATTTACTTAATATTGTGACTGTTAACGAAATAACGAATTTAGATGAGTTACTTTCGAGGCTGGAAAAAGCAGCCGACAATCACAATATTAAACAATTAGAATGGCCAAAAAATGATATATTTTTCAATAATTTTTCAATTACGAATTTTAAAATCCGCGGAAATGAAATTTTAAAATCATTACAAATAATATTGACAGACCCTGTAGAGACCGTAAAAGACAATGAACAGAAAGAAAAACTTATGACAATTTATCACGAAGATCCAGTGTTAGGAGGTCATTGCGGAACAAAAAGGTTATATGCCAAATTAAGAACTAAGTATTACTGGAAAAACATGACACGTGATATAGCGAAATTTGTGAAAAATTGCAATAAATGTCTTTTAAATAAAGTGAGACCAAAAACAAAAGAAAATCTTGTCCTTACTCCAACACCCTGTAAACCATTTGACATAGTAATTATCGATACAATAGGTCCACTTCCAGAATCAAACTATGGTAACAAGTTCGCTGTTACTATGATTTGTGACTTTTCTAAATACCTGGTAACAGTAGCTGTACCAGATAAATCAGCAAAAACTATCACATGTGCTATTTTTGAAACCTTTATACTAACATATGGTACAATGAGAGCCATTAGATCCGATTTAGGGACGGAATACAAAAATGAATTATTCTCGGAATTAACAAAACTTTTAAAAATTAATCATGATTTCCCAACATCTTATCACCACGAAACTGTTGGTACTGTTGAAAGAAACCACAGTCTTTAACGAATATTTATGTGCATATCTAGATGAAACGTATTCAGATTGGGATACGTATTTGAAATATTTTACATTTTTACATAATAATACAAGTAGCTCGGGTTTCGATAATAAATTTACTCCTTTCGAATTAATATTTGGCAGAAAATCTACAATGCCACATAAATTACAAAAGGAACAAATCGACCCGATTTATAATATAGAAAATTATACAAAAGAGCTAAAGTATAGAATGCAAAAATCTCATAAAATGGCAACAAATTTGATTAATAAACATAAAATTAGAAATAAAGAATTATACGATAAAACGGCTAAGCCTTTAGAAATTAAAATTAATGATAGGGTTTTAGTAGAAACAGAACCGAGAAATAAACATAGAAATATATATCAAGGTCCCTACATAATAAAGAATATCGATGGACCAAATGTAAACATTTTTGATGAAATTAATAGAATTGAAAAAACTGTACACAAAAATCGTACACAAAAAATTAATTAAATTGATAGCCGAAAATAATCTTTAAATATAAACCTACTTTAAGAACATGCCAATGAAGGCCAAACTAAACAAACTGTTAATGTTAATTTTTAATACGGCCTACTGTACAATATTTTTATGTTAAATTTAAATACTTAATAAATATATATTTTACTCAATTTAATAATAAGCATACATTTTTAAAAAATAGTAACGGCTCACTTCAAACTAAAAACATTATTTTTTACATATTTCATTTTCTTATAAATTTAAATCTTAATCCTAGTAAAGCCTAAAGAAGAATGTGGCAAGATTGATCACCTTGCCAAATTCTTCTTTTCTAAAGGGGGATGATGTAGTGCCATGTAGTGCCAGCCAACTAAAAACTAAAAATAAAAAATATTGAATTTCTCTTAACCTCTCTAGATTAAGAAAGTTTACAAACATATTACACCCATACACATTTATGCATATTATTTCATATTTTTTTATTTTAGAATTTTACAATTTTTTTAGTTGTATAAATTTTACACGTTTTTTTAATACACGTACACATACTTTCATTGAATTTACAGCCTGTTATGTACGGTATTTTCACATTTTTTTTAGCAACTTTTATAATTTTTGTTTAAAGAAAACCATCTTTTGTTATAATTATATTTTTCTTGACAATTTTGCGGATTTTTGTTGTTTCCGTTGTTTCCTTGTTGTACCTTGTCTCGGTGGTACATGGATAGGCGTCGAGAAGAAGAAGAAGCATCAAGACCAGGGTTAGGACTTTTCAGTTGTAGCAGGCGAAGGCCAGTCACTCGAAGCATTACTAGGGCACTCGAGAACCAGGTAGTTGGGTCTGTATTCACAAAGATAGACACGGGTATTGAGATTCCGGTAGACTTCTTGCCGACCGACTTTCGGAATCGTTGTGCTGCCAGAGTTTTTGGGAATTTTGAGCATCCTGAAAAGGGGAGGAAAGAGTTCGCTGTTACAAACACGTTGGTGGTAGAGGACGCCGAAAATTCCCTTAGTTTTTCGCGAAAGTTGTCGATGCTAGAGATGTCCGATCCATTGGAGGGTCTGGCAACAGGAGGAGCATTCGGAGGAGCTATACCACGGAGGCCACCCAGCAACACCGTACAGGAAAGACGACAAGAAAACATAGCGCAGCCGCCGGATCAAATAGATAACTTGAACGCAATCATGGAAACGATATCCCAACAGAACCAAATCGTACTAGAGGCAATGGACGAGTTCCGTAAAATGAGAGCCGACGTGTCGCGTTTAAGTAACCGGGTAGCCGAAGTAGAAACATCGATGCAAGCACCAGCAGCAGCACCACATCCACCAGCATCTACCTCAACTCCAGGATACAACAACGAGAGGACAAGTAGGGAAAACAGCAGTAATAATCAGCAACGGGAAGATAGGTTTGGGGACAATTACGGCAGGAATCGGATCGATCTGCCTAAGTGGAACCTTAAGTTCGATGGGTCGCCGAAGGAAATGACGGTCGAAAGTTTTGTTTTCAGGGTAGAGAGGACGAAAATGCAGTGCCAGTTGAGTTACGAGCAAATCCTTACAGATTTTCACTATTTAGTCACTGACTCGGCAATCAAATGGTACTGGCAGGCCTTAGAAGATAACGCGGATGACCCAAACTTCGATTACTCTCGCCTGAAAACGTAACTTTTGGCTCAGTTCAAATCGGCGGACTCGGATGAGGTGATCCGCGAGATCATGGAGAGTTTTGACGAATTCTACGCTGACATCCATGATCTCACTTTGCGCCTGAGAGCAAGGATTCCGGAGCCAGAATTGGTAAATATCATTAAAGGGAATCTTAAGCCGTACTTACGCAATTTAACTTTTGGCACCAATTTGGCGACCCTGGCTGAATTAAAGCATGAGTGCAAGCGAGCAAAGAAGCTCATGAAAGAAAATAGGGCACGATTTAGAGGAGATAGTGAGCTAGAAGTTAGTGATAGGATTTGACCTACAGGATCAAAGTGTGAAGTAGAGGTCGAGGCGTTCGATAGGAACACTAGGAACATGACAGAGCCAAACAAAATTTAGCCCGGTCCCGCCTCTTCGTCTGATACGTCGAAACCCAATCCTCCTTCCTTTAATCCTTCGTCCTACAACTCTAACCCAAATATGTGTGAATCGTCCGTTTATAATAGTAAAAATGTTAGTAGTGTCCCAAATCAAAGGTTTTGTTCGTCACCATTTCACCTTATGTTGTGCTTCGCTTGTGGAATGGCGGTAGACTATTATATTAGGAACCCGGCTGAAGCAGCGAAGGACAGTAAATGTAAGTCCTCTTTTCAGCTTATGAAGTGTTTTGCGTGTGGTAAAGATTCATCCGTCTGTGTATTTATACCTGAGGCGGGAAACCGGGGTCTGGAAGAGATGTCCGGGCACTCTGTCCAGAAGAAAGATCACCCGGAAAACCGAGAGATAAATTAGAAGAAGAAGCAATCAAGATTTTGAAACGTAAAGAAATAGAAGGAGAAAAGGATAAAGAAGGAAAAGAAAAGAAACCAAGGATGGAAAAAGATAGTTTGCACATTAGGAAAATTAGGTATGAAGAAGCCCGTAGGCGCATAATTTGTGAGGAGTTATCAAAGCGGAATAATAGAATAACGAATAGGAATTTCACCAAAATACAGAAGATGAGAGAAAAGAAAAAGAATTTTAAGAAGATTAGAAATAAGATAATAGCAACCATAGTGACAGCTAAAGAAAATAATCGATTTTTTGCAATGACTGTGATAGGAGGTCAAGAGGCATTAGCTTTGTTAGACTCAGATGCAGGATCTTGTTGTTTAGGCAAAAACGCAGATAAAATTTTAAATGGTAAGGAGCATTTGATATTGCCAGTCAAGAGTCAAAACACAAGAACGGCTAATTGGGGCGAAACCCCCGCGCAAGGTGTTATTACATTGCCAGTTGTGTGGGACGGTATGACTCGGGAACTGGAGTTCTTGATTGTCCCTGGTCTACAGCAGGAGGTCTACTAGGGGATTTTTGGCAGGCTTTCGAGCTAATTGTTATCAGTAGGGGACGAAGTGACACGTCTAAAAGTGCTGTCGTATCAGAACTTACACCCGCCGAGGGGGACCTGTGTTTTGATGCGGTGCAACACACTCTGAACCCTGAAGAGAACAAAGCGTTGGAGGCATAAAGGCGCAGTTTCCGTCGTTTGCTGTTCTTGGACTTGGAACAACAGTTATGGAGGAACATATTATTGAAGTGACAGACGAACACCTACCCGTAAAACAAAGACACTACCCTATTTCGCCAGCCCTTGTACCATTTCACGGTAATGCCTTTCGGGCTGTGTAACGCTGCACAGCGCATGTGCCGACTAGTGGACAAGGTGATACCCGCTTCCCTTTGTGAATCAGTGTTTGTTTATTTAGATGATTTACTTGTTTGTTCAGAAGATTTTTCGTCCCATTTATATTTTTTATCTGTAGCTAAATGTCTTCGTGATGCGAAATTGACGATCAACGTTGAGAAAATCAAGTTTTGCTTCAAGGAGGTGCGCTATCTCGGATACGTGGTCGGAGATGGATGCATCCGAACAGATGATGGTAAAGTTGCAGCGATGCGCGACTTGCCAGAACCACGAATTTCGAAGCAGCTTAGGAGATGACAGGATGGCATAGAGGATTCATTCAAAACTACGCCACCATTGCTGCACCTCTACACGACAGACTGACGAAAGAAAATATCAAGCATTTCACAATGACGGAGGATGCAAAGGCGACGTTTAACAGCCTAAAACAGAGCCTGATATCGGCACCAGTACTGACTCACCCGGACTTCAACAGACATTTTCATATACAGTGTGACGCGTCGAAAGACTGGGTGGGTGGAGTACTATTCCAACTGGACGACGAAAACAACGAACGACCGATAGCGTATGTGTTAGCTAAACTAAATAAAGCCCAACGCAACTACAGTATTACGGAACTGGAATGTTACGCTGCTGTATTCAGCATAAAGAGGTTTAGGCCATACGTGGAGGGTCTACCTTTTACGGTGATAACAGATCACGCTAGCTTGAAGTGGCTCATGGGTCAAAAAGATCTTTCAGGTCGATTGGCTAGATGGAGCCTAAAACTACAGTCAAATGATTTCAATGTAGAACACCGTAAGGGGACCCAAAACGTAGTGCCTGATGCTATTTCACGAATGGACATGGATGAAATCGACGTCAATGACAGAAGACTGGACATCGACATTAACTCGGAAGCCTTTAAGTCGGCTGAATACGTCGAACTGCAGAAGACAATAACGGAGAATAAAGACAGACTAGCGGAACTTTGCCGTTCAGACGGCTACGTGTACAGACGAACACAATTTAACAGGGGAGACGAACTACAGGAAGACCATGTCTGCAAACTCTGGGTTCCAACTGAGCTGCGAAGGAGTTTGGTAGAAACAGCACATGGATCGCCTTCAGCTGGACACGGTGGAATCCACAAAACCATATCACGTATCTGAGAAAGATATTATTGGCCCGGTATGGTTACAGACTTAAACACACTCGTTACAGCATGCGAAATATGTAAAGGCAACAAAACACAAAACGCCTTCCACAAACCAAACATGGGAAAGCAGCACCTCACTGAAAGGCCTTTTCAGCGTTTGTTCGTCGATTTCGTGGGTCCATACCCACATACTTGTGATGGTAACGTTTATATATTTGTATGTTTAGATCATTTTTCAAAATTTGTTTTCCTTAAGCCAATGCGAAAAGCCACATCTGCTGAAGTCGGAAAATATTTGTAGAGACGTGTTCCATGTTTTCGCAGTACCTGAGTATGTGCATTCAGACAACGGAAAACAGTTTACATCAGAAATATTCACCTCATTCTTACAGAGATACGGTACAACGCACATAAAAACAGCCTTTTACACGCCACAAGGCAACGCAGCGGAGCGAGTAAACCGGTCGTACTACAAATCATCCGGTCGTACATCAAAGGAACCCAAAGGAATTGGGATAAATATGTAAGCGATGCAGCATTTGCCCTTCGACCACCGAACAACAAGGCCACATAGTACGATATAAAACACTCTACCCTTTCGCACAAACAAAAAAAAAGTAAGAAAATCGCAACCACACACATTTACAGCCATTCACCTAAACACACAGAAGCCTCCACAACATAAGATATCAACCACACGCATATGTAACCGCCTCAACATAAATACACCATACGAATCCACCGAAACCAACACCGATACACGCAAACAAATGACCAACCAACCTCAACAGCACCAAATACCATCCACCAGCATACACAACCAAACACCCAAATACAAATAAGCATCAACCCCACAAGATACTATACACGCGGAAGCAACCACACCTGCTGATCACAACCACACCAGCGACCAACAACCACACGAACAATAACCACGCAACTCTTAAAAACACCACGACCACATATTTCTACGCACTTTGTGATACAAAAACATACAAACGCGGAAATAGTAAAAGCAACATCCAACAATCAATATACAGTAAGCACAAACACAACCAACGCTATTAGCAAGTGAAAGATCATTTTCGAATACGCAACTCTAAACACACACAAAGAGAGGGCATCATATCACATCACAGCAACACATCACATCACAAATATCACCTCAGATCACATCACATCATATACGAACAACTAACTAATAGCGGTGAGTTATATTTAGCCAGTCGCTGGTGCGGATTGCTGCATCAGCAGGGCTGTGGTGATAAGACCGCAAAAGTTAGAGAGTGCACTCAGAACCTTTTCAAATTCGCGGCAACATCACACCACCAACCCGAGGATACATGTACAGAGGGGACCCACAATATTTTTTAGTTTTTTTATTGGCTTAAAAAGTATGTTTTTTTAGATTGTAAGTTGTTTTTTTTTTCTTTATGAATTTCCATATGAAAGATTTTCCTGAATTTTAATTTTGATTTTCGTATTGGTTTTTTTATATATACAGGTTACAATATTCACTTACGTAAAAAAATCAACACATACTATGCACATTAATCGGTCCACACACACTTTTTATCAGACGTATTTACATGTAATGTTATTATTATTTTTTTTTCTTTTAGTACATACTAAATATTTTTTGGTTTTTTTTTGAATTTTTGGTGCGCTTTGGTTTTTTTATAATTTTTCACACCTTGATACCTTAGGCACACATGACTTTTTTTTGATGTACTATATTTTGATAATTTTTATTCCTATTTAGTTTTCTTTATCATATAACGAAATCTTCTTTGTTTTTTTTTGTAAGATTCTTTTGTTCTAGAAGAAAGAAAAGAAGGAGGATCTGCCTCAACACCCACCGCGCACATGTGGCACCTTCTTATTTTCCTTCTTTTGTAATTTTTTTTTGGTAAATCATTTTTATTGTTAATTACTTGATTTTTTTTTTCATAAACTAAAACTTTTCATAAAAGCGTACTTAGCACGCGATTAATTTCACTTTTTACCTTTTTTATTAACGTTTTCTTTTTACTATTACAAACCGGAACTGAAAGTTCCATGTGGTAGAAGTATATAATAGTACAAAAGTACATGGAATAGGTTTTTTTTTGCTCTTTATTTCTCTTTTCTTTCAGCTCCCGCTGCTACAGCCTTGGTACCTGGACTGTGGATGAGGGTGGAGAGATGACTAAGTGAATGAATATATACATATAATGAATGGTAATATTTATACATCATTGTCGTAATCTCTCTTTTTTTATTGATTCTTTGCCTAACATGTTATCGTATGCACATATTTAAGTGAGCGTTTTAACTATTTCTTAATATAAGCAAGAAATAGAGATCTTAATTAAAGGGTGTTCCCGTCTGGGGTATGTTATTTTTTTGTTATCTATGTGATTTCTTTTAAACTTTGCAAATTATATGCAGTAATTGCAGTACCTTTTTTTTGTTATTTTCCCATGGAACGTACCAAACGGTTTTGCGCCACTGATTTTTCTTATTATTTTAGCCAATCGGGATATGGAATTTTTGAAAAAATTGGCACTTTTTTCGGGTAACTTGCTTTTTTAACAACTTGACAATTTTAAACATGTTCGACTTGGGTCACGACGAAAATCGGCGGCGGCGTTTCATAAATTCAGACTGGTTATCGCACAGAAGGGAGCTGTCAACGCTTTCATCGCTTCAGCTCAGACGGTGGCTTGGTACTAGTCCAACTACAGATGTGGAATTTCATGTATTTACCCACGCTTCAGAAGCTGCCTATGCGGCTGCTATCTACTGCCGCACACAAACACAAGACGACGAGGCAAATGTTGTCCTGATTGCTACAAAAACCAGGGTTGCGCCGCTAAAAACTACTTCACTACCCCGCCTCGAACTATACGCAGCTCATCTAGGCGATAAGCTAATCCGCCAAATTCAGCAAAGCTTCGGAAAAAATGCGAAAAACTGTATGCGTGGTCCGACTCGATGGTGACTGCTGCTTGGCTGCAAGCAATCCCAAGCCGCTGGTCAACTTTCCCCGCAAACCGCGTGACAGACGTACAAGAGGTCTTACCGTCAGTCAGTTGGAAACATGTCGCTTCGGAACACAACCCTGCATATTGTGCTTCACGGGGTCTTAGCCCTGCTCAACTTCTTAATAATCAATTGTGGTGGTATTGGCTTCGAGAAAACCATCGTTTTTGGGTGCAACATACCGCACAACATAGTACAAATTTGGAGCTGAAATCAAGCAAGACCAGCTCACACCTAATGCAAATCAACGAAGAATGGGATCTGATAAGAAGATTTCACTCATTCAACAAGCTCAATAATGCTCGCATATCCATACGACACTGTACTGCAGATGAACGATCAGTTGTTCCGCTAACATGTTCTGTAATTCACGAAGCTGAACTATCATTCGTAAGGTATTCTCAAGTTAACGTTTTCGCACAAGAAATTTCTAATTGCAAGTCAGGAAAACCAATACCTACAGTGGCTTACAGCTTATTTCGTCCAGCTATAAAACAAAGCTGTTGAGCTATTTAGAAAGGAAACTAGTGACGGTGTCAAAAAAATCCAAATGCATAGTTTTAATAAAAATATGCTTCTATTCGAACAAATACTTAATTTTCATGTGTTTACACGCTTGTGCTAATTATTTAATAAAAACTAAAATTATCTCAAAAACTAAAGTCACAGCTTATTTCGTGCACTACGCCCTGCCTTAGAAAAAACTACTTTTTATTTAGTTTAGTACCTCATTTTTAGTACCATATTTAGTATGACCACCTTATTGTTAAATAACATCTTCAAGATGATTTTTCATACATGCAATTAGTTTTTGCGCGGCTTCGGCTGGTACCTTATGCCTTTCTTCGACAAGAGTAGCTTTTAAATCGCTCATCTTACTAATATGCCTTTGCCGTGTAGCCGATTCCAAAATTGACCACAAATTTTCAATGGCATTTAAGGCGAGAGATTGAGGAAGTGAATTCATGAGGTGTGGACAGTTCCATATTACCCATGCACAATCCTGGATATGTGTTAAGGGTATTTGCCTTTGTTATTGCGAAATCGATCACGTACACCTAAATTAGGGGCGATTCGCAACAACTTGCCTTTCGTAAGGTTAAATACAAATTTTTGTCCATTGTGGCATCAAAGAAAGTTATTTTGCCAACTCCAGAAGCAGTCAAGTAGGCCCAAATCCATCACACTTCCACCGCCATACCATACAGTTGCCTTCAAATTTTTATTTTTTATCTGAAATTCGATGAGAATAACGGGAACTCTTGATGCTTATGCAAAATAAAGCAACTCATTGTTGATATTCAGTTGTCAAATTTTCGTGGATAGTGTTAGTTGCGTGGGAGTTGTTTAAAGTGAGATTTAATTTAATTAAAATTAATAGAATAACAATGAGTCTTAACAATAGTGAATTGTTTTCGGTAAATATATTGAGTGCTCTTGAGGCGAATGATATGAATAATCCTGATATAGCAGACACGGAATTTTGTCAACTGATTTTGGAGTGGGGTTTTCCTAAAAAAAATCGCAGAACTCAAAGGTGATTTGCAAATACATATGTCATTGTTTTATTTTTTATTTTATTTTCTGCAATTTCAGCGCAAGCAATAACACTGACCAATTTGAAATATCTGACGGAGTCTGACCTTGCAGATTTGTTCAAGAACGATACGATTGGTGCTAGAGCAGAATTCCGCCACAAGCTCATAACTTGGAGGAAAGCAAGCGTAAGTATTGCAAAGTCTCGGTGAATGTTTCAGCTAATTTTTAAATATTTTAGGGTTATAGCAACGTGTCAACGTTACACCTTCAGTCAATTCTGACATTGTTGATTTTATGCAGCAGTGGCGACAGCGGAACAATGGCATTGAATCTCCTTCATGTTCACAGATATACAGTTCTTCGTCACATGATTTTGTAAGTGCCTATAGTGTGCAAAATAAATCAAAAATAATTATAATTTTTTAGGATTTACAACTAGTCTTGTATGCTCATCCAACTGGTGAGTATGTTCTTCGGTTGGCCTAGCTTGATGACGCTGGGAGGAAGATCTTAATTGATGTGACTGTGTCTTGGTTTATTAAAAGAAAAATCAAGATATGCCGTAATACATTGCAATCTATTGCGCAAGATATTGCGAACAGATTTAAATACGACAAGGTTTTACAAATTATACATTCCTTCCAAAATTATTTCTAAATTTTCATTAACCCTCAAACGGGCAAAATCGTAATACTGTTCAAATCAAGTTCATATTTTGTGGGCATGTAAATGTTGGCTATATATGCTTATAAATAAGTTTTCACTAAAAAATAATGTCTGGAAAAATATTTATGGGAGAAATAGTGAACACCGTTTCCAGACGGTCTTGCCGGTTCACGTGTGTATAAAATTACAAAAAAGTAGGCACGTGTTTTTAAAATATTTTTATTTTGAAAAGATCGTAATTCGAACGACATTCTTTAAATAAAGCTTTCAAAAACATAAAGTAATAATGCGCTAAAGCTTGGCCTTAACAACGAAAAGTAACACAACATAGATATTTTTAATTCATTTTGAAATATTATGGGGGATGGGCACGACTGGTTTCATTTTAAAATTTATTTATTTTTGTGATGGTAGTCCCAAAAACAATTTTTGTCTGTTTTCAATATAAATGCAGATTACATTTGGAACAAATGGCTGGTTATTCGACTGTTTGCAATGTTTGTAGCGTTTTTTCCCGTTTCTATCCATCCACTTTAGGAAGTGATCATGGCCGTCAAATCGCGCATCATCGAGAAGATGAAGAGCCCTTTTCCTACCATTGAGAGACCAGCCTGTGCAGATAGTGAGCGATCAATACTTTGCTCCGATGTCTGTCTACCAACTGCCCGCTTTTCTTTGAAAAGGACAAGACCAGCAGCTATTTCCTCACGGAATTGCGGAGGATTGTACTGGTTTTTTCCTTCGGACATATTGCTCAAATCGTTTGCTTTCTCAGAGTGCATACGTTTATGCAAAACATAAGCATTTGTTGCTGCCATGTCCACAAAGTGATAAAAAAATTCTAGTCATAATATTTCGGCTTTTAGTCTGAATATGAAACGACCGATAAGACTGTTCATCAGATCGACTCGGCCCATATGAGCATGTATTCTCTAATGATTTGGGGAAAGTTTCCTTGCATGAAAAGCTTTTGTTTTCTATCATATCTTGATACTTTCGCTGGTTGAATATCAGTATTCGCTCTCAAAAAAGGTTCAATACCAGCATATGTAGATGTCAGACGTACACATTTATTTTCCTTCCATAACACCATGGTCACACCAGCTCCTTGAAATGAGGTCACACAATCGACGGAAAATCCTCTGCTTTTTTTGCTCGCGTCAGCGCCAGTTGGCAGCTTGCAACCAGGAATGCGATTGACCAAGAAATCCCATACTTCTCATTGTACCCAAGCTATATATTGCACGAGTTCGAAGTATACTAACAGAGGTAATAATGTATAAAAATTATCAAAATATAATATGTGATGTACAAGATCGGGAATCGTAAGCGAATGACAATATTTGATGTGGCTCCAAGATCTCGTGTGATAGGCAAGGCAACGTTATCGCCGGTACCATTGTATATTTCGAAACGGCAGGCAAAGCCGTTCGTGTCCATAGCACAAATAATTTTCCACCTCATTTGTGCGGCTTATTTAGCATATATTGTAAAACTAGGTTGAACTGGCGGTCCAGTAGCTTCAACTGTTGGTAATGGAGATCGAGGCGTTTTGGACGATCTTAACGATCTTTTTGCTATGGGTGTAGACGATGTGTATGGGGTTTGTGAACCAATTGATTCGTCGAAAATCAGTGTTGATCTAGCTACTGGTTGTTTGATTGAACTTATATGCAGCGACGAATTTACAGTCTCGTATCCTGAGCCTCATTCATTTTATTTACACATTCTGCAATTATCTGTTCAGCTGAGTCATTACCCTCACTGTTATCAACGACATAGTCAGTGTTATCGAAACTGTCATCATTGCTGAAAGTTTCGTTTCCGACGCCCACGGAATCGATGAATTCTATCAATTCTTCATCGGAAAATGCTTCCAAATTTATTTTTCCTTTTTTTAAGAATGTCCAGAGCGATCCATATTTACCACAAAACTATATATTCCCCTGCAATGAAAGCACATCTTTATGTCAGTATGGAATAATTTTTTACCCACAAACCGCTAAGACGTCCTTGAGACGGCCTTACTTTTTTCGAATCCAAACCCAACTATAAATTACTTTTTCACTTCAAACCATTTTTAAAAATCAAAAAGAATATGTAAGGTACTTACCGTAAAATTATGAACTTGATTGTTTTATTCTAAATGTATCTCTTTTTAAAATGAAAAATGCAAAACTGGATAACCAATGTTTAACGCTACTTCACTCGTTCCCCGCACTTCATTGAGAATAACTTTGAAATGTATTGTCACAATACATTAAATAATGCATCAAAATACTACTAAAAGTAATTTGCACCTATTTGCCGTAATTTTTGGCGACAAAAATGTGTGTTCTGGACTCTGAAGGCAAAAAGAAGAAGACTGTTTTGAGACGGTCTTACCCGTTTGAGGGTTAATTTTCAGTCGATTTACTATTACAAAGATCCGATTACCTTGACGCCAGCAGGCCGTTTGTACGATAAATATTACAACACATTGAAAAGATTGAAGAAATCCGGTGAATTAGTGGACCCAGAAAGCCCAACTCCTGAGACATCACCGACAGAAGAACATACATTTACTTTCGATGATGAAAAATGTAACTAATGGCATGCCAATATATTTTGCTTATATTGATATCACGTTTTTTTATGCAGCCGCCTATGACTGGCTCAAACTATTTGATTCGCCGTGGAGCACAGTTGGAAGAAAACATTCAAAACCAGACGACAACTTTTGAACACAAGTGGAAACACATCAGCGAACACTTTACGGAACTGGAAATTTTTTTCCCTTTCGTGTGGTTACAATCTGGTAGGTGGATTTTACATTTTAATGTACAATGTTGAAATGAAAATCATGCTTCATACTTCCATTTATTCCAGATTGATATTGACTTCAATGCTCTGCATCAGAATTCCTCAAGGCTGACAGAAAAGTGGCAAGGTTTTAAAACAAAAATTATACCAATTTTGAACAAGAGGGTAAAGGACACTCAAAATCTGCAGCACTTGAAAAAAGTAAATGAGACTGAGCAAGGTTTGTTAACATAAGTAATAATCAGATTGAATGATTATTAACTGTTTATAAATATATTTGTATTAAAGGTTCAGATCAACTTATAGCATTGTTGCTGCACGCTACGACCTAATATAAAATGGAAATCAGATGACAAAACGGTTTTTAGAAGCACTATTAAGGATTCTCAGTTCTCGTTTTTTCTACAGGTTAATACTGTGAACGATGTCGAAAATAAATTGGATAACCTGAAAACATCACTATATGCACGCGGCGAGACATTGCAACCACTAATTATCGCAATTGACAGTTATTTGAGCGGTTGCAAATTTTATGTTTACTATGCCGACATCAAGTATGAGCTTCCTTCATTTTTAAGTGCTTTAGACATATGCTTTAATACTTTTCATGTTTTACATTTAAAATATCCACAGGATAGCGTTGAGTTTTGGACGTTTGTCCAAAGATATTTTTATTCCATTGCATTGACTGAAGATAAACTTCTCCAAATGTCCTTTGTTTGTTGAGCGACTTAATGTAATGTATAAGATAATTACACAAAAAACTTAAAAATTTTGTGTATATTTTTAATAATTTTATGTTATATTTTTTTTTGTTCAAAAATGGTCTTGTGCTTTGAATGCAACGAAAGTTTTGAAGATGTTGATAAACTCGTAGTTCATCTAAAAAATTGCCACAGTTTAACATCATCTGGTACTTTTTACTGTCTGCATTGTTGCCATTATTATAGGTGTATTGGCAATGCGAGTAGAATAGACGCGTATAATTTCGCTGACAACAAATCGCAGTTTTTTGCTTTAAACAGTGGTCGAAATTTGCTAAGTGTGTGCATCAATACAACTTTAATATTATCCGCGACCTCTGAAGCAATTTAATATTGAGTGCATTTTCCGGTTTTCTTTAAAGTTGAAAAATAAATCTAAAAACTTTAAAACTGTATTTCCTTTTACGCCTCCTTTCTTATATATAAATATCTGTTCATACACAAAATGTCAACCGATAGCACGAATGTATTAACAAGACGTGCAAAGCAACAACAGCTTTTGCTAAAGGCAAATTATAATGCCTCGCCAAACACAAACCCAGCTAATCGAACGGCAGAGCGAAGGGTGCAAGGTGAAACTGTATCTGAACAACTTATTGACTTGTGGGAGGATAAATTAAAAAAACACGAAGAAAATATAATAAAACAACTCAACGAGTCTATGAAGAATTTAGAGGAGAGAGTGATGCATAAAATAAGTGAGGTTGCTGGTGAGTTAGCCAATACTAAAGAAGGAATAGCAAGAATTGAAGATAGGGTGACAGGTGTAGAAAATCTCTATACAGAATTGGAATTATTGAAAAGCAACGCGAATGACATGCGCAGTGAGATTGAGAAATACGAAGAAAGAGCGGTTTCAACTGATGTTGTTATTGTGGGATACCCCCTTTTTATACTTACTTTATTTTTCCCTCATTCGCTACCGCACATGTATGTATGTATAAACATCTATGACTTTTTCCAACCCTTTTTATTTGTTGTTGATTTTAATAATCTTAATATTGAAAGCCAATTACTGTGTGCTACTTGCGTTTATGATGATGGTTAGCTCTAATGTGTGTTTGAGCACTGACAGTGGATGTTTGAATTTTCTAGTTAATACTGTAAGCAACAGACATCCAGGTCTTCATCTCTGTCACATCAATGCCCGTAGTTTTAAAGTTCCAAAAGTTGATTATATGAACCTCATCTTGGGCAACTCAAAAATAGATATCATATGCGTGACAGAGACCTGGTTCAAAGAAGAGGCTGGAGATAATTTGTATGAATTGCATGGTTACAAGTTGACTAGGAATGACAGGAAAACTGGAGCCAGAGGTGGGGGTGTTGCCATATATTGCAAAACGAAAATTCCCCAAAAAATTATTTTTAAATCAAGTTTGAATGATCCAGTGGAGTACATCATTATGGAAGTTGGTAGTAGTTATAATAAATGTTTAATCATATGTGCGTACAACCTGAGCAAATTATTTGAGATGGATGATTTGTTCTCGCAACTGGCCCAACTTTCATGTAAATATGAGCATATTTTACTCTGCGGGGACGTAAATATAGACATTCTTAATAACGACTCCCGATCGCTAAAATTAATTAATAACTTAAAGTCCATTGGCTTGGATGTAATTAATAAATTTCCCACACGGTTTTCACCTAATTGTATACCTAGCTTTCTAGACTTAGTATGCACATCTAATAGCTCCGAGGTAGTTCATTGTGACCAATTCTCACTTGCTGGTGTATCTGATCATGATATGCTCTTCATATCGTATAACATTGACCTCAGTTGTAAAAGCACAACACATTTTAATTACAGAGATTTTAAATCAGTTAATCTATCTGAGCTTTTGTATGAGGCTAGTATTTTGCATTAGAATAGTGGCTGGTTCCTTCCTGATATAAATCTGGAGCTTAATTTCCTAATTACACAAATTTTATACTTATTTGATAAATATGTTCTACTCAAGGAAGTGAAAATAAAAACCAAGAAACAACCGTGGTTTACTAATGAAGTAATTTCGGCTATCAAAGCACGTAATAAGTGGTACAACTGTTGGAAGCAAGATAATACAGAGACGGTTTGGGAGTTGTATCGGCAAGCCAGAAATCACGCCACGTTATTAGTCAGAAATTCCAAGAGACGATTTTTCCAGGCTAAGCTTGATACTGGTTTGCCAGTAAAAAATCTGTGAAAAAATTTAAACACTCTGGGCATTGGGGGAAAAATTAAATCAGAATGTGACTTGGACCCTGATAATATGAATGATTACTTCTTGCAGTCGTGCAAGTTCCAGAATAATGTGGACTTTAAAATAAATGAAACATTGGTTTATAAACATGTAAATTTATTTCAGTTTAGTGCAGTTACAGAAGACGATGTATTAAGGTGTATGAGTTCTATTAAAGCTAATGCAGTTGGAAATGATGGTATCAGTCTAAAGTTTTTGAAATTAGTAATCCAGAGCATAGCCCCAACGCTGACTCATATTATCAACTTTTCTATAACAACGTCAACCTTTCCCAGCTCGTGGAAGATAGCGAAAGTCATTCCAGTTGCTAAGAAACCGTTGGCTACATTGTCGACAGATTTTCGCCCGATCAGCAGATCAGAAATCTGGGAGAAATTAGCGGCTGTACAAATCACAGAGTACCTTAATGCCAATGGACTCCTAAGTGAAAATCAGTCTGGTTACAGAGCATTCCATAGTTGCAATACCGCCTTGCTTAAAATTATTGAAGACATTCGTTCAGCGTATGACCGAGGTGATTTAACTGTTCTGGCGCTTTTAGATTTTTCCAAAGCTTTCGATACGGCTGATCATTCCATTCTTTTAATAAAACTAAGTAAATACTTCGGTTTCTCCTGTAGTGCTGTGAGGTTGCTAGAAAATTATCTACGTAATCGGTGGCAGAAAGTAGTGGTCGGCAACAGTTGCTCGGAAATGAAGCGTCTTGATTCGGGGGTGCCACAGGGATCAATACTTGGTCCGATCTTGTTTACGATGTTATCGATACACTTATATGCTAATGACGCTCAGGTATATTTATCTCGCCCGATTGGTTTATCAGAGGACTTAGTTTTCAGGATGAATGAAGACCTTGAAAGCATCTCTTCCTGGGCAAATGATAACAAACTAAATCTTAACGGGTCCAAGACAAATGCCACATGTTTCACATATTCCTGGCAATTGGTTGAAACATTGCCATCACTTTCCTTTCAAGGCGCGTCAATCAGTTATGAGCCTGTTGTTACTAGTCTTGGGTTTAAATTAAATTCTTATCTTGGGTGCAAGGACCATATAAACTATATTTTGAGCAAAATATACTTTGTATTAAGAAAGTTGTGGTACACTGCGGACTTTGTGCCAATCAATGTTAAATTAAAGCTAGTGAAAACTCTTATAGTTCCACTGATATCATTTGGGGCGACCGTATTCAGCAATATTGATTGTGAGTCACAGAGAAAGTTGCAACTTGCTTTAGATAACTGTGCTAGATATATTTTTTCAAAACGCAAATTTGACCATATATCGGAGTTCTCCATCAAAATCCTTAATTGCTGCCTTGTAAATTTTTTAAATTACCGCAATTTAGTCTTCTTAAATGAACTAATTCATAGAAGGCAGCCTGATTATCTTTTTAGAAATCTAAGTTTCTCTCGATCAGACAGAACTTGCAATCTTATTGTGCCATGGTATAGATATCTCACATCATCTAGAACATTCTTTGTTAGTGCTGTAAAACTTTGGAACTCATTACCAAATAAAATTAAGAATGAACGCAATAGTAGACGCTTTAAATTGGCATTATTTGAATATTTGCAGTAGCAGGAAAAAGTATATAACTGTTTCCCACAACTTCATTTTATTAATATTGTACAATTAAATTAAATATAGTCAATCTATCCATACAATACATAAATACATGTCTGGTATGATTTATATTATTTTTGTTCTCCTTTCTTTTGTTGTCATAGCTCACATAAAACACAAAAAAAAACTTGTATAGCTAAGTAATTTATCATTATTATTTTGTAATCGTATTTTAACATATATATACGTACTAGTTTTTTTTCAAATGTTGATGTACTTTAAGAGACAATAGTCTTACTTGTACAAATTATTAAATAAATTGAATTGAATTGAAAATTGAATTATTACCAGTGTTTACGAACTTTTAAAAGCCACTTTAAAAAGCGAATTAATGCATTTCTAATTTAAGTCCAACATTTCAGAGGCTTACTAGACCTGAAAATATAAATTTTCCGTTACAATTCAATAAACAGCAATGTAATCAAGAAGGTCAAGAAATTTTCGAATTTCCTCGTGCTGAGTTCGAAAATATTGCGCTGCTATATTTAAGTAAATTACACAGCCAATCAAATTTCGCTCGATCTGATGCAGAACGACTTATTGATGACATAACAAATGATTTACTTTTGCCAATAGCTGACTATTTAGAAAATTATATATTGGATTTTCCAGAACAAAAAATAAGTCCAGCTTAGAAACTTTGTTTCTTTTTTAAGAGAACCATTTTCCAAGTGTAAAGCATTTTACAAATTTTTAAATGAACTCAAAAAGAGAAACAGTTTTGAAGATCCATAAGAATTCGACATTGACAATAGAATTGCACATGTAGTTCATCACCATGATATTTCTTTAACAGACAAACATAGTAAGGGTGTACTAATGGCATTACGATTTCAAATTAAAGATTTTTTCAAACTTCCTAATATGTTAAAAGACACCTTGGAAAATACACAGACATTTCTTTCACATGAAAACAAAATAAAAAACATTGTCAATGGAAAATTATGGAAATCTAAAATTAGTTTATTTATCGATAAAACAGCAATTCCTTACATTAGCCGTGTTTTTTAACACGCGCGTATACGTTTCGTTTGCGCGTGTTAAAAAACGCCTATCTTCGCTTAGATAATGCTTAGGAGACCCATCTAGCGGCAGTGGTTAAATAACTACAGCTACATCACAGGTTGTACCGAAAAGCGGAGACGCAACGCTCTGATGGCCATAGGGTATAACATATAGCTGAATCAGTTGCGATGAATTGTGGACACACATATAATACATAGAATTAGTGTACAGGGTGAAACAAAGACACATATTTCAGTTACATCTGAGTATAATGCGTATTGAAATTTAGTAGGACAAAATTTATGCGCAGCAATTTCAGAGGTGTATTTATAGTTTGTCTCTTAGCAGTCAATATAAAGTTTAAGCGTAAACGGATATACGCGTGTTAAAAAACACGGCTATTATCTACATTGACGATTTTGAAATCAACAATCCTTTGGGTTCTCATAGAGGGACAAAATCAATAGCTGCTTTTTATTACAGTTTCCCCACTTTGTCACAGCACTACCAACCGCGACTAGAAAATACCCTGCAAAAATTGTTGGATCATGTGGTCCACTTGTGTCATACTGGAGTACTTACCATTCTACTCCACTGTAATGCAGCAATGGACCAACTCATATTTCTACACGAAAAGATTGTAAGCCGATCATTGATCGTTTTTAACGATTGTAATCACTACACGATGTTTATTGGACTGTGGGTAGTCCATGGATTACTCTGATGTAATGCTGGGCTGAAGTATATGGTCCAATCCTAGGACATCGCAATGTTAATTGGACCATATTTTTTGTATGAATTGACGTTAGTTTTGGAGCACTCGGTTGGTCCATAGCGAGTACTCCATACATGCATGCATGGAGTACTCGCGATTTTTGCAGGGTATATTCCCAGTCTTTTCTTCGGAAGTATATATAAACAGTTTGGAAATGACGCATCATTCAAACTACTAGTCAAAGAAATTAAAAATCTTGAAGAAGAGGGTATTGACATTAGCTTTGATAATACAAGAAAAAATTTATTTTGTACTAGCACTAGTTGTGGGTGATAACTTAGGTTTAAATAGTATTCTCGGCTAAACTAAAACTTTTTTATTATAAGTTTTAAGCGACCTCTCCTTTTTAAATAAATACCTTTCTTGCCGGCTTGAGGTCCAATTTTGTAAATAAATTTTTTTTTGTTTCAAAAATTGTTGAGTTTTTTCAATATATTTCGGTTACCTACTGTAACCGTCTTCAGGATTAAATATAACAATATAAAGAAACATAAACAAAATAAAATAACAATTGACATCAAAACAAACATTCATAAAAACATTGTTTACATACATTATTTTACGCGTCTTCACTGCTCAACGCGGAGTTTTGTACTGTCCGTCTGTTTGTTATCAAATGTCTGTAGGAGATCGCTCAATTATCGATGTCCGTCTTGTAGTTCATTCTTATGCTGGTCGGTGTGTTAATATATGCAGCATTTCCAGTGTAAATCTTTTGTCATAATTGGTTTCTTGTTGGAGTATCGTCGTTTTCTCAAAGTCTGGAAAATGGTTCTTCGTCGCACAGTGCGTCATTAATGCTGTTTTTTGGTTAATAGTTTCATGGCAATATTTAAAGTGGAATTTATGTTGCGCTAGTCGAGATTTTAATTTTGCTTTCGTTGTTCCCACGTCAACGTGAATCCGAAAAAACAGAAATATTCAAATCGCTAGAATATGTACCAAAATTATCAGAGCGTCTAGCAAAATCAGACTGCTATAATAGAGAAAAAGTGAAGATAGCTCACAAACCAATAAACACATTGCAAAATATTTTTAACAAAACGAAATCCGAAATTCCTAAAACAGCAAAAAGTAATATTGTCTATAAAATCCGTTGTAATGTAAACAAAACAGAATCATGCAATAACATATATGTGGGAACAACGAAAGCAACATTAAAATCTCGACTAGCGCAACATAAATCCGACTTTAAATATTGCCATGAAACTATTAACCAAAAAACAGCATTAACGACGCACTGTGCAACGAAGAACCATTTTCCAGACTTTGAGAAAACGACGATACTCCAACAAGAAACCAATTATAACAAAAGATTTACACTGGAAATGCTGCATATAATTAACACACCGACCAGCATAAGAATGAACTACAAGACGGACATCGATAATTGCGCGAGCTCTTACAGACATTTGATAACAAACAGACGGACAGTACAAAACTGCGCGTTGAGCAGTAAAGACGCGTAAAATAATGTATGTAAACAATGTTTTTATGAATGTTTGTTTTGATGTCAATTGTTATTTTATTTAGTTTATGTTTCTTTATATTGTTATAGTTAATCCTGAAGACGGTCACAGTAGGTAACCGAAATATATTGAAAAAACTCAACAATTTTTGAAAAAAATTTTTTTTAATTTTGAGTTAAACTAAGCAGAAAACCTTGCTACAGAAGGTATACCAGAAAAACGAATAAGGTTAACTGGTATATCTGAGAATTCCATTTTCAATGATATAAATTCATTTCATGCTGTAAATAATTTTACCGGAGATATTATGCACGATATTTTTGAAAGTGTTTACAGATATGACGTTTCAAAAATATTAATTAATTGTATTGAAACGGAAAAATTATTTACAATTGAAGTTTTAAATGATCGAAAAAATTTATTTCAATACGGTGAAATTGAGTTAAGTAATAGATCATCAGAAATTAAAGTATCACATTTGAAATGTCAAAAACTTAATATGTCAGCACGAGAAATGTGTACATTTTGCCATTTTCTTCCAATAATAATAACTGGAGATTTAATGCCACTACGAAATAAAGATTGGAAACTTTTGTGCACATTATTTGAAATTATAGACGAAATTTTAAAGACAGAATTCGACGATGAGTCTTTAGATAAATTGGAGGTAAAAATTAAGAACCATCATACGATTTACGTACAGCTGTTTGGACCGACGTTAAAACCGAAGTTTCACTTTCTCCTTCATTACACTACAATCATAAGAAATGTAGGACCACTTAAGCATGTATGGTGTTTCAGGTTCGAGTCCAAGCATGGAGAAATAAAATCATATACCAATTGTATTACCTCTAGACGAAATGCACCTTTGTAGGTAGGTTGAACTGGCCGGTCAATGAGGACCTCACATAGAACGATTGAGTCCGTAGTGTTACCAGAAGTTTGTTTTAACGACCAAACTGAAAAACCCTATTAAAAACCAGGAACTATGTTATAAAATAACTCCGTCGTTTGGGTAAATACTAGAAGCTTCCTAGGATTTAAGCCACTTGCTGCTTCTAGATCTGACAGCTGTATCACTCCTAATAGCTGGAGTCTTAGCCTGGCAAGTGCAGGGCACGAGCACAGAACGTGCTCGATCGTTTCCTCATCCAACCCGCACTTCATACATCTGCTATCATTGACCAAGCCTAATTTAAAGGCATGTGACGCCAGAAGGCAGTGTCCAGTCGGAATACCCGTCATGAGTCTACAGTCCTCTCTTTTTAATGATAGAAGCAACTGTGTTAGTCTAAGGTTGTAAGACCTACACATAATCTTCGACACTTTACAGCTTCGCGCTTGGACCCACGCCTTTCCCGCTTGGTTGATCATGTGCACCTCTCGCCTTCGCTTAACCTCGCCCAATCTAATTGGGAGATCTACGGAGCAAGCTTCGAGGGATGCGCCCTTTTTAGCTAGTTCGTCCGCTTTTTCATTCCCATCTATTCCCATATGCCCTGGCACCCATATAGATGTATGCTTCTCCCTGTCCCGATTCTCTCCAGAGACTGCTTACACTCTAACACGCATTTAGATGCTATGCTATGCGAGATTATTGCCTTAATTCCTGCTTGACTGTCAATATAAAAGTTAACACGGTTGCAGCTTAAGCTATTCTCTACCAGGGTTTCTACTGCTTTGGTTACGGCTAATATTTCCGCTTGGAAAACGCTACAGTAATCCGTCAGCCTGTATGATCTGCTTATTTCTGGATCAGCGCAGTATACCGCAGACCCTACTCCTTCCACTACTTTGGAACCATCGGTGTACACATGTATCGCCTCGTCCGCCATTTGCGCACCCTTGCGCCAACCGTCCACCTCTATTGTGGCCTTAAGATCTCCCTCGAAGCGCAGAAAGGAAATCATGTAGTCTGTTCATCTTGTGATTGATGACGCTATACTACTATGGCCATATGGTCGGCGCTCAAGCTGCCCCGAAGCACCGAGCCTGGTTGCGGTCGGTAACGCTTTGTTCTTTACTACCAGGTCTACAGGTGGGATGTGCAGAATGGCATACAGTGCAGTCGTCGGGGTTGTTTTCAGGGCTCACGTAATGCTAAGCATCGATAGTCTGCATACCTCCTCTAATTTTTTTAGGTATGTTGTTTTTTGTGTGGCTTTCCACCAAACAAGAACTCCATAGTATAGAATAGGGCTTACAATCGCTGTAAAAACCCAATGAGAAAGAGAGGGCGATAGGCTCCACGTACACCCTAGCTGTCTTTTACATGCATACAGTGCCGTTGAGGCCTTCTTGACCCTCTCCTCCACGTTAAGCTTCCATGACAGCTTACTGTCTAGGATGATTCCTAGATATTTTGTGCAAGGTTTCTCCTGTAAGGTCACCCCTCCTAACTTAGGCCTGGTCCAATTTGGGACCTTGTACCTTTTTGTAAAAAAGACCATATCCGTCTTCTCCGCATTGACTTTCAACCCGAAATTAGATGCCCAGGTATGAATATCCCGAAGCGCCAGATCCATCAAAGAATTAAGCATTGGAAGGCACTTTCCACTTATTAAAATTGCAACGTCATCTGCGTAAGCCGTAAGTTTTACGAGTCCCTCATCGAATTGCCTGAGCAGTTGGTTGATGACCAGCGTCCACAGCAGAGGTGATAGAACCCCTCCCTGCGGCGTGCCCCTGTCCACTGATTTTGTGGCTTCGTACAATCCCCATTGTGATGTAATCTTTCTGCAATTTAACATGCAGCCGATCCATCTGATTAAGGCAGGATGTACTTTAATGTAATTAAGACCATCCATAATCGCCCATTTTGCAACATTATTGAAAGCCCCGGCAATGTCCAAGAAGATTCCTAGAGCATACTCCTTATATTCCAGGGATTTCTCTATGCTTATTACCACCCTATGCAATGCGATGTCTACCGACTTGCCTTTGCTGTACGCATGCTGTGTTGTGGAGAGCAGCTTTTCATCCACGTTGGACTTTATGTACACATCTATCAGCCTCTCAAAGGTTTTGAGCAGAAATGATGTTAAGCTTATGGGTCTATAGTCTTTGGGATACACGTGACCGATTTTCCCCGCCTTGGGTAGAAAAGCTACACGAGCAGTTCTCCAAGAGTGCGGTACATGATTCAGTCTTATGCACCCATCGAATATTATTTTAAGCCATTCCACCACCGCCCTACTTGAGACTTGTAGCATGGCCGGGAATATACCATCTGGGCCCGGCGATTTAAACTTAGAAAACGTCTTCACTGCCCACGCGATCTTGGTATCGGTCACCAAGCCCGGCACTACTAGCTCCGTGATCGAAGTGTGAGTGATGTCTGCTGGCTCTTCTAAACCGTCTTCTGGTGGGAAATGTGTATCGAGAAGCACCTCAAGGGATTCCTCACTATTACGTGACCATTCCCCGTTCTCTTTCTTTAGTAGTCCCTGGACTATGTTTCCCTTTGCTAGGACTTTTTTCAACCGTGCTGTTTCGCTGGAGCACTCTATGTCCGTACAGAAACTTTTCCATGAGTTTCTCTTCGCCCTGGTAATTTCACGCTTGTAGATCCTCAGTAGATCCCTGTACTCGTCCCGACACGCTTCGCTTTCCGCGGTATTTGCGAGCTTAAACATTTCTTTTACCTGTCTTCTTAGAAGACTCAGCTCATTGCTCCACCATGGCGGCTTTGCTTTTCCTCTGAATCTTCTTAGAGGGCAAGCTTTGTTATACGCAGTCATAGGCGTCCTTGTTAGGAATTCATTCGACTCCTCCAGTTCCTCTACATTAGCAATATCTTTGGGTTGTCCCAGTTTTGTTTCTACATGTTTCTGGAATTTAGTCCAGTTCGTTGACCTAGGGTTTCTAAAGGTTTCTCCCTTCTCTACCCTCTTTAGGGAGATGCTGAAGCTGATATACGCGTGGTGGGAGAAGGGTGGTCTATCAAGAACCATCCAATCATACCTTGGATGTGAGACATTGATGGATGTAGGGACATTTCCCCTGTTGGCTATCTGCAAATTGGTTTGCAGGATGTAGCAAAACAGAGATTCGCCTCTCTCGTTCATATCTGCTCCTCCCCACGTACTGTGGTGCGCATTTGCATCTGCGCCTATGACCAACCGCCCTTTGCGCCCTTCCTCCTGTACTAGCCTTTTGCACTCCATCGGTGGAACCTCCGCAGCATAGGCCATGTAGCAGGACGCCAGGATAAATGCCTGCTTATTCCACGGCCACCGCTACGAGATCCTCAGTGGTGTAATTAGGCAGCATATATGAATGCAGCTGTTTCCTTACCATTACTACAGCTCGCACCCGTCCTTCCGTTTGCGCGTAGTAAACGCCAAACCCGCGCGCGCTAAGTCCAGAAACCTTTCCTCCCGATGAGAGCCACGGCTCCTGGATCAGCGCCACGTCAAATGAACCCTCCTCAAGGGTTAGGAGGAGTTCGCTCGACGCCACTTTACTGTGCTGGAGGTTTATCTGTAGGACTCGCAGCATCATTGGGCTGTTTGTCCCCCTCCAGCACCTTCATCTTTACGTCGTCGTCCTCCCCTTGCCCTTTTGGTTTAGAGTATTCGAGGCCCCCTTCAGCCTCTCGTGACTGTTGTGCCGGGTGTTCATATGTGCGAGTCACAGCACCATTTAGCGGTTGGTTCTCTTCTAGCACGTTCGTGGGGACGTCGGGGACATCCATCTGTCTTTTTTCCTCTTTGACTTCGGCCACCTCTAGCGTGTTAGGGTTTTTATCCTCGGGACTTCTTTTCCTGAGTCGCATGTAAATTTTGCCAGTGCCAAACGACATTTTGCCAAGTTGCGTGTACAAAATATCCTCCGCCTGCTTGCTTATTTGGAAAATGTGGAACTGGCCTTCTTCGGTAGGCCGAGATACAGTAAGTACCTTCCAATCCTGTGTCGGTATGTTCGGATTCTGATTCTGCAGAAGTCGCAGTGTATCCTCCGACTTCATCACGCATGGTATCCATACCTTAACTTTTGGTACCGTGGGGATTTGCGCCTTATCCACCACCTCAAACCGCGCGTTCGTGACTTGCCTTTGGAGGTTTGGAACCACTTCCTCCAGCCACCGCAAGCTCGCGATGTTGTCGCAAGCTATCATCTTCACACCAACCATCCCCCCCCAATCAAAGGTTGGAAGGGGCTTACTTGGTTGTTCCCGCATCATCTTAAGCATTAAGCTAATAAGCTCCCTTTCCACAGATTTCCACCTTTCAGTAGTCATTTGTCCGAAAGGACTGCTACGATCAAGCAGTGCCACAGTCAGAGACTGCTTTGCCACATCACTCATCTTCTCGGGAAAGCAGGAGTCTTAGTGTTATCTCCCTTTGGCACCTCCGAGAAAGCCGGAGTCTTAGCATTAACTCCCTTTACCGCCTCCGAGAAAGCCGGAGTATTAGCGTTATCTCCCTTTGGCTTATCTCCTACTTCCGTAATTGGAACTTCCCTCTGACTCGCAGCTTTCGAAGTAGTTGCTACCTCGCTATTGGAGCCCATTTGACGCTTCTTCCTCCTCGTACCGGTTGCAGGTTTCTCGCAGCAAACCTTTTGAACTGCCTTCGACCTACTTCTACCGCTTCATGGGCCCATTCCAAGCGCTCGATCTCCACTTCTGGTCGACCACTGCTCCTTAGCGTTGTACAATTCTTAGTGCTGCACGGTACTGAGAGAGAGCTCTTTTACTTCCTCTGATCCGTACCCTTCTCCACTCTTCTACTCCGTTTTCATTTGTGTGCTTCTCCAACACGGAGTTCATTGAATCAGCACTACTCTCGCTCCCCGAGTCCGACGCATCGCTTAATTCGTATTTGTCGTCCTTGGATTGCGACTCAGTCCTCCTCTTTGCATCATCCTTATTACAATCAGGTAATGAGTCGTTCATCTTGGTCGTACGACCACCTGCCCGACAAGGCGGGCTCAGCGGTCCAGTATTATATACGGGGACAGAACCGTCCGCCACAGCAGCGCTCCTTACTGTGGTAAGGCCATTAATACTTCCCGAGGTGGCCCGGTATCGGGAAGCTCCGTTCGAATACAGCCGAATTTATCCCCTGGCTGCAAATCGTACAATAGGCACGGTCCGAATAACGCCCTGGATTAGGGGGTTGGCAGTTCTTGGTCACCGACATCCCGCCGCCCTCCTATGAGGCGAAACGGCGTAGATGTCAGTCCTAAACAGCTCCGCCTCATAGTCAGGCGCTATGGAGTTCGGCTAAGCCCTCACTCCAACGACAAGGTGCCTACCCTAGTGAGGGAAACCTTTGTCAGTCGCTATTAAATGTATTCAAAAATTTGTAAATCGTTTGCTTTTAAAGAAAGGATTAGATGGCAACTGCATTCTCGAAAAGCAATCAAAAGAAAAATTTAAAAACAAATTTTATAGTAAAAAAGTAAATAAAGGTTCTTTTGAATGCGAAATATTAATGAATGAAAGCTACAATTTTATAACACTTGTTGAAATAAAAGGGACTACTTATAAAGTTGGATATTTCCTAATGTCAAAATCTTTGAAATTAAAATTGCGTTGTTTTCAGAACATTTTCAATCATTTCCCGTTATAGAAAGTACAGACCAATTTTATCTATTGGACCTTTCTGAATTATATTATTCCCCTCTTAATACAACTCTTTCCCCAAATGGAATTACATATATTCGTCCAAAATTTTTTTAAAACTAAATATTATTTACCTAATGTACAAATGTAAAACATATAAAAATATGTACGTATTTAAATAAATAAAAAAAAAAATTAATTAAAGTAATAAATAATAATGTATTTATTTAAAAAATAATGTATTTTTAGTTATTTTCAAAAGTCGTTTCTCTTGGTTATTAATCATCCCGCCGCCCTCCTATGAGGCGAAACGGCGTAGATGTCAGTCCTAAACAGCTCCGCCTCATAGTCGGGTGCTATGGAGTTCGGCTAAGCCCTCACACCAACGACATGGTGCCTACCCTAGTGAGGGAAACCTTTGTCAGTCGCTATTAAATGTATTCTAAAATTTGTAAATCGTTTGCTTTTAAAGAAAGGATTAGATGGCAACTGCATTCTCGAAAGCAATCAAAAGAAAAATTTAAAAACTAATTTTATAGTAAAAAAGTAAATAAAGGTTCTTTAACATACGACTCAACTTTAAGAGCGACGTGGACAATTCCGCGCATATATACAAACACTTGCTTAGAGGAAGACAGTACCATACTGCACGTCACACAGGGCAGACGTGCTAATAAACGTATGTGCAGATGTAAAATGATAAATTTTTTGTGATAATTTGTTAATTGTTTATTTATTATTATTTTTGTTTTTATTAGGTTTGTAACCCTGATGACGATTGCCGCAGAGCAGTCGAAATATATTGATTGAGAAAAAAAGAAAAAATCATCAACGGTGTTTTATTTTACAACACAGACCTCGAGCCAGCTAAATAAGATAGTTATTTGAAGAATAAGGTCGCAAAAAAATACAATTTACATGGACGGAAGGCACGCCGTGAGCATAAATCAGCAAACATGGGATATGCTAATATAAAAAACTACAATGAAAACGCTAAATCAACAATCAACAGATTGCAGCTAATATCAAAGAAATTGGTAAAAGTTAAATCAAGTTTAAAGTTCCTTCTGAAATGTAGAAAGTAAAAATTATCCCTAAGTTTATAAGTAATTCAACTAAATGTAAACAATTATTTGTATCTGACTCGGACAAAAACACGGACATAGAAAAATTAGTAGACAGACATACGCAGTTTTACCTAATGAAAATTTTAAGCCTGCTGATAAAACAAAAACACAATATATTACAACGATTAAACCAGCGAATAGATCAAGTAACACAAAAACTAAGAGAACAATTGGGTGAGAAAGAATTTATTGAGCTAATGGAATGGGAGAGTAATGTCGCCAACAAAACAACAACAACACTAAAAAAGCGCCAACAGTTAAAATTTAACAAAATGCGAGCAAAACGAAACGAAATACTCACTAATAACAAAAAACATGAAGAGTGGTTTATAAATAAAACGAAATTGGAATTTCCACAAGATATAAAAGCGTTGTTGGCGCAGGGACCGAAGTTCGGACTACCGGTCGATAATAAGAGTTTCCCGCTGTTTCAATACATAGCGGATGGAGAGGATTTGTTACAAACTATAAAGAATATAGATCAGCAAGAGGAGGCACGCACAAAACTCTCGCTGATGATAAAAAGTCACAAAACAACAAACAAGACAAGTGCAATAGACAGTGCAATTGCAGATACAGTGGAGCAAACAAAGAAATTTCTTAAACAAAATAGTATCATACGAATTTTAACTTCAGACAAAGGTAATAAAACGGTAGCAATGGAAGTTGATGATTACAATAAGAAAATGGAAGAAATTTTTGTATTTTACTACATATAGGGTTCAAAGACAGGACCCAACATCACGATTGCAGAATAAGAACAACTGCCTAGTAGATAAGCTTTTTAAAATGGATTTAATCACGAAGTCTGAGAAAATAGACTTACAACAACAACTGCGCTTCCACCCAGAATCTATAGCCTCCCTAAGATCCATAAGGAAGGCACTCCATTAAGGCCAATTTTTTCAGCGATTGGATCACCCTTATATGGTTTGTGCAAATATATTGCTGAAATATTAAAAAACATAACATCAAATTCTACATATAACATCAAAAACACGCTCGAGTTTAAAGAAAGGGTAAATAACACTTATATATTTGACGACGAAAAACTTATTTCGTTCGACGTGTTATCACTTTTTCCGAGTATACCAATACAGCTGGTACCCGATACAATACAAGAAAAGTTGGTAATGATTAAAGAGTTCACAAAGATACCCAAACAGCTGTTTATGGAGATAACAACATTCTGTATAAAAGAGAGCAGATATTTTAAGTTTAATAATACCATATTAACCAATTGCTAAAGGCTGTCGCTGTGTTTTGCAAATCTAAAAAGAGATCGCTTGCGCTCTCTGATCTTGATTTGCCTGGGTACGGGTCAGTGTATATACATGAAAGTTTGCCAAAGAACTTGAGGGAGGTAATGACTCACGTATCGGCACTGAGACGGCAGAAGCAGTTAGCGTCGGTATTTTCTATCCGTGGCAAAATTTTTGTTAGGCATAAACAAGGGGAAGAGTCGAAGCTGGTAAATAGCAAAGCTGAAGTCAATGCAATTATTGGAAGAGGAGCGCTGATATAGTCGTAACATATTATTTACGTACATTTGTTTGTTTTAGCAATGTTTTGTTCTTTGTATATGTATTTCAGATACAATGTTAACCTCGCTATAGTTTTCTCTTTTCGCCTTACTCCCTTAATTCTATACCTATCGATTTCTCTTACTATGAGTTTCAAACTAAATATTAATTTTTATTTGTTTAATTATATCTTCCCACTTTTCTCTCGTTTTCTATATAATGTAACTCGTTTTTGCATGCAATTGCATATGCGTTGCAGTTTTTGTGCATTTAGCATTTTTTGTGTTGTCTCCTTCTCCAACATATGGTACTAAGCCCCTGTGAGAAATCTGCCTTTAGCATTAGCGAATGCCACAAGACTTTAATAAATATTTTATGCAAGCAATCGATTGGACTTAGCGCAGTGCACTTTAATGCTCGAAGTATGAATGGTGAAAAATTGGATTATGTTAGGGATATATTTTCGGAATCAGATGTTGATGTTATCTGTGTCTCAGAAACCTGGTTTTCCTCTGACTTATCTGACGCCTACTATAGTATCCCTAACTATAGACTAACACGTGTAGATCGATTAGCTAGAAGGGGAGGGGGGGTTGCAATATATTGTAAGGCCTCCTTAAAGATTAATGTATTATCAGTGTCTAAAAATAGTGAGACAGAGTTTATTATAGCTGAAATTTCTGATAACATAAATAAAGTGCTAGTATCCTGTGTATATAACCCAAATAGATGTTACTTGTTAGATTCCTTTTTTGCTGAATTATCTTCGTTTTTAATAGACTTCGAGCGTTTTGTTATTTGTGGTGACTTCAATGTTAATTTACTCTTAAATGACTCATATGTAAATAAACTACTTGACCATATTTCAACTGCTGGCCTTACTATAGTCAACAAACATGTACCAACACGATACGCACATAATTCAACTCCAAGCTTGTTGGACCTGATTATTACGTCAAGTCGTGACCATATTACAAAATTTGACCAAATCAGCTTTATTTCTGACCATGATTTAATTTTTTGTTCACTAGATGTTACGTTCAATCGTCCTGTTGACACTGTTACCACTGTTTATCGTGATTTTAGGGCTGTTAATGTGGATGCTTTGTTTGGTGATTTGTGCAATGTTGATTGGTCTTTGTGTTGGTTTATTATTACTGTGGACGGCAAACTTGAATTTCTAAATGAAAACTTGTGTAAGCTGTATGACAAGCATGTCCCTTTACGTAGAGCTCGGGCTGATATCAATTCTGTTCCTTGGTATAACTTTAAAGTCAGGTCTGCTATAAAAGAACGAAATAGACTTTACGCGAAATGGAAGAGGAGACAAACTGAGTCTGCTTGGTCTTTATATAAAATCGCCCGAAACAAAGCCACCGTTATCATAAGAAAATCGAAGCAGATGTATTGCAATTATAAATTAAACCCGTTACTTCCGTCAAAAGATTTATGGCGAAACTTGAGGAGTCTTAACGTACATGGGAAGTGTCAAAAGGACTGTCAAGTCGACCCAGATATCCTAAACGATTATTTTATTAGGTCAAGTGAGTGTCGGGACAGTCATATACCTCTGGACATTATAAGACATTTTGAGCCAGTGATTAAATTTGAATTTAAAGCAGTATCAGAATTAGAAGTATGTAAAACAATTTTGAACATCAAATCTAATGCTATTGGGGATGATGGTATCTCTTTGAAGTTCATCAAACTCGTTCTGCCATTCATTTTAGGAACTCTCACACATATTATTAATCATTGCTTCACAACTTCTTGTTTCCCTGGGGAGTGGAAGAAGGCGTTAATTATTCCTGTCGCCAAAACATATAATGCTCTTGAGCCTTGCAATTATAGGCCAATTAGCATCTTAGCTGCATTTGCTAAAGTGTGTGAGTCCTTGATGGCGGGTCAAATTTCAGCTTATGTTAAGGAGAACAACCTGTTGAGTCCAGTGCAATCTGGATTCAGACCTAAGCATAGTTGCTCTACTGCAATGATCAAAATACTTGACGACATAAGAACTAGTTTTGACAAAAGTGACCTAACCCTTTTGTGCCTCCTTGACTTTTCTAAGGCCTTTGACTCAGTGCAGCACAACCTCCTTTGCAAAAAACTCGAATTCTACTTCGGGTTCTCCACTACATCTGTCGAGCTTATGGCCAGTTACCTGGTGGGAAGAACCCAGAAGGTAGTTTGCAAAAACTCTGCATCCAAATCTCGTGTTGTCCCTACTGGTGTGCCACAAGGCTCTGTGCTTGGTCCTCTTCTGTTTAGTCTTTTTGTCAATGATGTTTTCTCAGTGTGTCAGCACGTAAATGTCCACGCATATGCTGATGACATCCAGTTATACCTATCTAGTCGTGTTGGCCTTGTCGAAGATTTATGTTATAAAATAAATAGTGACTTGTCTGCAATCTGGAAATGGGCTTGTGAAAACTGTCTATGCTTAAATGCTGAAAAGTCATATGTGTTGCCCATAAGTAGTAGCGTTGTACATGTTGAAGATATCCCAAAGCTCTTTGTTGGAAATAGTGCCCTCTCGTTTACTGAAAAGATTCGAAATTTGGGTTTTGTGATAAACTCCAAGTTGACCTGTATTGACCACGTTAATAAAATCCTAAGTAATGTTTATTCTATTTTGCGCCGTTTAAGAGCTTCTGCTTCTTTTACACCTTTGGAGACCAGGAAAAAGTTAGCTATACAATTGATTGTGCCACACATAACATACTCTGGGCTTGTCTACAGTCAATTAGATTCTGCTTCGAGCCATAAAATTGATGTTGCATTTAATAATATAACGCGTTATGTCTATGGCCTGAAAAAGTATGACCACATCTCCACATGGAGGTGCAAAGTTCTAGGATGCAGTATTTTTGATTATATTGCTGCACGAAACTGTATATTTATGTTCAAACTTATTGAATTCAAAACACCAAATTATCTTTATGAAAAACTAAAATTTTCCAAGTCTTCTAGACACCGCAAGCTAATAATACCACGATATTTATATTTGTCCTCATCGAGGCTGTTTTTTGTTAATGCTGTAAGGCTCTGGATCTCCATTCCTGACTCTCTCAAGGCTGATATGGGTAGGAGCAACTACGGGAAGCTAATTCATAGTTACTTCAATTCAGTGTGATTAATGTGGTTACAACATAATTTCATCTATATTCTATTCTTTCTTTCTTAATAAACTTAAGCACTTTCATGTTCTTATCAAACGTGTATTCTAGGTTAAGTATTAAAGTTGTTATAACAACTTCAATTTTATATTATTTATTTTGTTTTAAAACTTGCTGATGTACTTAAAAAGACTTTGTCTTACAGATACAACCACTATGTCAAATAAATAAATAAATAAATAAATAAAATAAATAAATAAATATACACGCAACTGAAAGGAATGCCGATGGGAGCACCCACATCCCCAATCATAGCGGATATAATAATGGAGAAACTTTTGCGGTATAAACCTAGGATACTTACGAAATACGTCGATGACCTCTTTGCCATAGTACGTGAAAATGAGATACAAAATACACTTGACACACTCAACAATTTTGACAAGAATATAAAATTTACTGTAGAAGTAGAAAATAACGGAAAATTAGCTTATTTAGGCTCTGAAATAAACAGGCGAGGCAATCGACTAAAACTTAAGCGGTATAAAAAAGAAATAGCTTCAGGACGAATTATAAATTTTAATTCTAAGCATCCCAAATCCATGATTGTAAATACAGCATTGGGCTGTATACGGAAAATGCTACTTACATCAGACGAAGTGTAACACAAAGAAATAAAGAAAGAAATAGTCATATTGTTAAGAAATAATGATTTTCCTAAACACACAATAAGAAGGTTAATCAAAAAAGCTAAATTGCCAAATAACACACAAAAACCCGGAAAACCATTAAATCTTAAGTCGCTGGCCTATGTAACTCAATTATCAGAACGTTTAGCTAAATCTGATTCTTACAACAAGGATAACACAAAAATAGCACATAAGCCGTCTAATACTTTAAAACAATTTTTCAATAAAACGAAGTCAACTATACCAAATATGGACAAAAGCAACGTTGTGTATAAAATTCCCTGTAAAGGCAAGGTTGAGGAAGCTTGCAATAGTATTTATGTCGGTACAACTAAGTCCAAACTAAAAACAAGACTATTACAACATAAATCCGATCTAAAACAATGCCATCAACAAAATAACCAGAAAACAGCACTCATGGCACACTGTGCAGCTAGTGGGCACATCCCTAACTTTGACGAGACTAAAATACTGCAACAAGAACAACACTACAGTAAACGATTCACTCTTGAAATGTTACACATTATACCGACTAACATACGACTCAACTTTAAGAGCGACGTGGACAATTCCGCGCATATATACAAACACTTGCTTAGAGGAAGACAGTACCATACTGCACGTCACACAGGGCAGACGTGCTAATAAACGTATGTGCAGATGTAAAGTGATACATTTTTTGTGATAATTTGTTAATTGTTTATTTATTATTATTTTTGTTTTTATTAGTTTTGTAACCCTGATGACGATTGGCGCAGAGCAGTCGAAATATATTGGTTGAGAAAAAAGAAAAAATCATCAACGGTGTTTTATTTTACAACACAGACCTCGAGCCAGCTAAATAAGATAGTTATTTGAAGAATAAGGTCGCCAAAAAATACAATATTGTATTTATTTAAAAAATAATGTATTTTTAGTTATTTTTAGAAATCGTTTCTCTTGGTTATTAATGGTAAAAAAACTATTTTCCGTGATAAAAAAAACTGTTTTTCATGGTAAACTAACTATTTTTCATGGTAAATTAACTATTGTTCATGGTAAATGAACTATTTTAATGGTACACGAGCTATTTTCCATGGTAAATGAACTATTTTAATGGTATCCGAACTATTTTTGGTGGTTCTCGTAAAATTTTTGATGGTACTCGAACTATTTCTTTTTCGGTTAGATTTACCTCTCTATTTCTTTGTGTGTAGCATCACTGACTTCGCTTATTCTATTAGCCAATCGGGATATAGAATTTTTGAAAAAATCGGCACCTTTTTCGGGTAACTTGCTTTTTTTAATAACTTGAGGACGATTTAAAGACATGTTCGGCTTGGGTCATTTTATTTGAATTCATTTTTCCTCATACATTTTTTGAAAAAATTATGCTAAGTGAGCATTTAAATTTTTTATTTAACTTTTCGTTTGGTTTAAATAACTTGGGGAATTGGGTGATGCAAAATCCATGTTAAGATTGGCATTGAATGCGGCTGTTTTTTAAATAACTTTTGAACGGTTAGAAATAGTTAAATTTCGCTCCCACAGCGGGTTAGGGGGCTTAGAATATACCCGCGGTAGGTATGCCTGTCGTAAGAAGCGACTCAAATACCAAATTGATTCAAGGGGTTGTGTAGCGCAACCCTCTCAAGGGGTTGCCAGCGCAATATATATCTTATCCAACCCAATTGTTAACCTCACCTTCTTCACTTACTTCTTTAACAACCGAGGCTCTAGCGACCCCAAGCTCCTCATGGAGGAGGGCGGTATGGTCTAGAGGGTTTCATGGGATCATACCAAATCGTTCCCGAGATGGTCCGGCTGGTACCTTAATGGTGCTTGTTGCCGGAACGGATCTACATCCAGCGAAAGACCATCGACATCGATAATACTCGCCAGGGCGCTACAGAAACAATAACAGTTAAGTTTCGGAATTGGAGTATTATAACTGGCAGTGATGCGCATCCGTTGATACCCCTTTTTACCATATCGGACCAATTTTCGACATGAACGATAAATGGCCTAGACAATCATAAATAGCAGAATTTTGCAACGCAATTCGCACAGTGTTTTTCTTGTCTACAAAACTCGGCACTGACCAAATATCATCGCAAAATATTGACTTTGGTGAAAACAGGGCTCAGTTCAAAAACCCTTACCCAGATGTAAAGTGGCAACGAAAATAAATACATTTAAAAACAGTATATAATGATGAGTTGCCAGGTGGACTTCAAAATAAAATGGAGCAATTATTGCACGATAGACAAACATACAAAACAATGAGAACGGATCCAACACAACAATTGATAAGGAAAAACAATGACATTATTATTAGTCAAGTTTCCACCGTAGAGGAGTTGGAGGAATGCAACAAATTCTTATCAAAGGCGCTGACAACTGCGTAAAACAGAGCTTGTCCTCTGAGAAGATTCAAGGGGAAAGCAAATCCACCATGGTGGAGTAAGGAGCTGTTTTTTCTTAGAGGACAGGTAAAACAGTTTTTAAGCTGGCAAAAGTTGCGGAAAGTGAGGAGTGCTGCGACGAATACAGAGATCTGTTGAAGATCTATCTATAAACGTGAAATCAACAGGTCAAAGTGGGTTTTATTGAAGAATTTCTGTGCCGACATAGAAAGCTCCAGAGAAACCGCGAGACTGAGGAAAGTCCTATCTAAAGGAGATGCAGTCCATAAAAAGGACGACGGGGAATGGTCACACAATAGTGAAGAGTCCTTTGAGGCATTACTTAACATACACTTCCGATCAGGATACGGTATGATGCGGAATAGTTATGTAACCACGTCTACAGTCCTAATACGAAGCGAGAGGTGCCAGGATTGGTGACAAATACCAAAATTGAATGGGCAATAAAAACGTTTGCTATGTTCAAATCGGCGCGCCCAGGTGGGATATTCCCTGCTATGCTGCAGATGGCCGGTGGAGCGATTACAGAATGGCTAAGAATAATCTTTGAGGGTTGCTTAAAACTGAACCACGTCCCGCAATATTGGAGAACGGCTCGAGTAGTATTCATACCGGAAGCGGGAAAAGCCAGTCATCTGTACCCGAAAGACTACAGGCCTATTATTTTGACATATTTTCTACTCAAAGCGCTAGGAAGATTAATAGATGATTAATAGATGTGTATATAAAATCAAAAATGAACGAGGAATTATTCTCTTCAGCACAACATGCTTACACCAAAGACAAGTCAGTCGATACTGCATTGCATAGGGTGGTTATGAATATAGAGGCCCTGGAACACCAGTAATATGCCCTGTTTTTCTGGACACTGCCGGAGTTTTCAACAATGTCTCGAGTAGAGCAAGAATAGACATTCTCAACTCGATTGAAGTTCATCCAGCTTTAGCAAATTGGATCGGCTCCATGTTAAGCTGAATAATGATCACATCTCAATGGGATCTGTGCGAGGCAACGAAATTTGTAAATAGAGGAACACCACAGGATGGGGTTTTA
Organism: Eurosta solidaginis; assembly: GCF_040869045.1. NCBI lineage: Eukaryota > Metazoa > Arthropoda > Insecta > Diptera > Tephritidae > Eurosta > Eurosta solidaginis. Next base: position 10,380,529 of record NC_090324.1, read on the forward strand.
TCACCAATGCTGTGGACGCTGGTTACAAACCAATTGCTTAGGCAGTTCCACCGAGGACCAGCCAAACTTACGGCATATGCAGATGACGTTTCAATCATAAGCGGCAGATGCCTGACAACAATTAGCTCTCTGATGGATCAGGCACTTCGGGATATACATGCCTGGGCATCCGGATTTGGGTTAACCTCCAACGCGGAAAAAACAGATCTAGTGTTATTTACTAGGAAGTATAAGGTTCCTAATTGGACTAAGTCTAAACTTGGAGGGGTAACCCTGGAAGAAAAATATAGTACAAAGTACCTAGGAGTTATACTAGATAGTAAAATGTCGTGGAAACTCCATATTGATGAGAGAGCGAAGAAAGTCTCTGCAGCACTCTATGCATGCAAGAGGCTGCTAGGATGCACGTGGGGCCTGTCATCCAAGCTCTCTCATTAGGTACTTACGGCAATTGTCAAACCCATACTTTACTATAGGGTTCTTGTTTGGTGGACAGCCACACAAAAAACTACGTATACCAAAAAACTTGAAGAGGGTATGCAGCGTATCTATGACCCCGACAGCAGCATTGCATACCATTCTACACATCCCACCTGCAGACCTAACGGCCAAAAACATCGTGTTAGCAACTGAAACAAAGTTTAAGGCCTCGGGGCAGCTTGAGTGCAGACCTTATGGCCACATCAGTATAGCGCCATCTGATAACGTGCCTGATCGAAGGAGATACTGGGGCCACAGTTGAGCCGGACGGTTGGTGCCAGGGTGCAGAAATGGCAGAATATACTATTCACGTGTATACGGATGGCTTCAAATTAATGGAAGCCACAAAGAAATAAAGAAAGAAATAGTCATATTGTTAAGAAATAATGATTTTCCTAAACACACAATAAGAAGGTTAATCAAAAAAGCTAAATTGCCAAATAACACACAAAAACCCGGAAAACCATTAAATCTTAAGTCGCTGGCCTATGTAACTCAATTATCAGAACGTTTAGCTAAATCTGATTCTTACAACAAGGATAACACAAAAATAGCACATAAGCCGTCTAATACTTTAAAACAACTTTTCAATAAAACGAAGTCAACTATACCAAATATGGACAAAAGCAACGTTGTGTATAAAATTCCCTGTAAAGGCAAGGTTGAGGAAGCTTGCAATAGTATTTATGCCGGTACAACTATGTCCAAACTAAAAACAAGACTATTACAACATAAATCCGATCTAAAACAATGCCATCAACAAAATAACCAGAAAACAGCACTCATGGCACACTGTGCAGCTAGTGGGCACATCCCTAACTTTGACGAGACTAAAATACTGCAACAAGAACAACACTACAGTAAACGATTCACTCTTGAAATGTTACACATTATACCGACTAACATACGACTCAACTTTAAGAGCGACGTGGACAATTCCGCGCATATATACAAACACTTGCTTAGAGGAAGACAGTACCATACTGCACGTCACACAGGGCAGACGTGCTAATAAACGTATGTGCAGATGTAAAGTGATACATTTTTTGTGATAATTTGTTATTTGTTTATTTATTATTATTTTTGTTTTTATTAGATTTGTAACCCTGATGACGATTGGCGCAGAGCAGTCGAAATATATTGGTTGAGAAAAAATAAAAAATCATCAACGGTGTTTTATTTTACAACACAGACCTCGAGCCAGCCAAATAAGATAGTTATTTGAAGAATAAGGTCGCCAAAAAATACAATATTGTATTTATTTAAAAAATAATGTATTTTTAGTTATTTTTAGAAGTCGTTTCTCTTGGTTATTAATGGTAAAAAAACTATTTTCCGTGATAAAAAAAACTGTTTTTCATGGTAAACTAACTATTTTTCATGGTAAATTAACTATTGTTCATGGTAAATGAACTATTTTAATGGTACACGAGCTATTTTCCATGGTAAATGAACTATTTTAATGGTATCCGAACTATTTTTGGTGGTTCTCGTAAAATTTTTGATGGTACTCGAACTATTTCTTTTTCGGTTAGATTTACCTCTCTATTTCTTTGTGTGTAGCATCACTGACTTCGCTTATTCTATTAGCCAATCGGGATATAGAATTTTTGAAAAAATCGGCACCTTTTTCGGGTAACTTGCTTTTTTTAATAACTTGAGGACGATTTAAAGACATGTTCGACTTGGGTCATTTTATTTGAATTCATTTTTCCTCATACATTTTTTGAAAAAATTATGCTAAGTGAGCATTTAAATTTTTTATTTAACTTTTCGTTTGGTTTAAATAACTTGGGGAATTGGGTGATGCAAAATCCATGTTAAGATTGGCATTGAATGCGGCTGTTTTTTAAATAACTTTTGAACGGTTAGAAATAGTTAAATTTCGCTCCCACAGCGGGTTAGGGGGCTTAGAATATACCCGCGGTAGGTATGCCTGTCGTAAGAAGCGACTCAAATACCAAATTGATTCAAGGGGTTGTGTAGCGCAACCCTCTCAAGGGGTTGCCAGCGCAATATATATCTTATCCAACCCAATTGTTAACCTCACCTTCTTCACTTACTTCTTTAACAACCGAGGCTCTAGCGACCCCAAGCTCCTCATGGAGGAGGGCGGTATGGTCTAGAGGGTTTCATGGGATCATACCAAATCGTTCCCGAGATGGTCCGGCTGGTACCTTAATGGTGCTTGTTGCCGGAACGGATCTACATCCAGCGAAAGACCATCGACATCGATAATACTCGCCAGGGCGCTACAGAAACAATAACAGTTAAATTTCGGAATTGGAGTATTATAACTGGCAGTGATGCGCATCCGTTGATACCCCTTTCGACCATATCGGACCAATTTTCGACATGAACGATAAATGGCCTAGACAATCATAAATAGCAGAATTTTGCAACGCAATTCGCACAGTGTTTTTCTTGGCACTGACCAAATATCATCGCAAAATATTGACTTTGGTGAAAACAGGGCTCAGTTCAAAAACCCTTACCCAGATGTAAAGTGGCAACGAAAATAAATACATTTAAAAACAGTATATAATGATGAGTTGCCAGGTGGACTTCAAAATAAAATGGAGCAATTATTGCACGATAGACAAACATACAAAACAATGAGAACGGATCCAACACAACAATTGATAAGGAAAAACAACGACATTATTATTAGTCAAGTTTCCACCGTAGAGGAGTTGGAGGAGTGCAACAAATTCTTATCAAAGGCGCTGACAACTGCGTAAAACAGAGCTTGTCCTCTGAGAAGATTCAAGGGGAAAGCAAATCCACCATGGTGGAGTAAGGAGCTGTTTTTTCTTAGAGGACAGGTAAAACAGTTTTTAAGCTGGCAAAAGTTGCGGAAAGTGAGGAGTGCTGCGACGAATACAGAGATCTGTTGAAGATCTATCTATAAACGTGAAATCAACAGGTCAAAGTGGGTTTTATTGAAGAATTTCTGTGCCGACATAGAGAGCTCCAGAGAAACCGCGAGACTGAGGAAAGTCCTATCTAAAGGAGATGCAGTCCATAAAAAGGACGACGGGGAATGGTCACACAATAGTGAAGAGTCCTTTGAGGCATTACTTAACATACACTTCCGATCAGGATACGGTATGATGCGGAATAGTTATGTAACCACGTCTACAGTCCTAATACGAAGCGAGAGGTACGAGGATTGGTGACAAATACCAAAATTGAATGGGCAATAAAAACGTTTGCTATGTTCAAATCGGCGCGCCCAGGTGGGATATTCCCTGCTATGCTGCAGATGGCCGGTGGAGCGATTACAGAATGGCTAAGAATAATCTTTGAGGGTTGCTTAAAACTGAACCACGTCCCGCAATATTGGAGAACGGCTCGAGTAGTATTCATACCGGAAGCGGGAAAAGCCAGTCATCTGTACCCGAAAGACTACAGGCCTATTATTTTGACATATTTTCTACTCAAAGCGCTAGGAAGATTAATAGATGATTAATAGATGTGTATATAAAATCAAAAATGAACGAGGAATTATTCTCTTCAGCACAACATGCTTACACCAAAGACAAGTCAGTCGATACTGCATTGCATAGGGTGGTTATGAATATAGAGGCCCTGGAACACCAGTAATATGCCCTGTTTTTCTGGACACTGCCGGAGTTTTCAACAATGTCTCGAGTAGAGCAAGAATAGACATTCTCAACTCGATTGAAGTTCATCCAGCTTTAGCAAATTGGATCGGCTCCATGTTAAGCTGAATAATGATCACATCTCAATGGGATCTGTGCGAGGCAACGAAATTTGTAAATAGAGGAACACCACAGGATGGGGTTTTATCACCAATGCTGTGGACGCTGGTTACAAACCAATTGCTTAGGCAGTTCCACCGAGGACCAGCCAAACTTACGGCATATGCAGATGACGTTTCAATCATAAGCGGCAGATGCCTGACAACAATTAGCTCTCTGATGGATCAGGCACTTCGGGATATACATGCCTGGGCATCCGGATTTGGGTTAACCTCCAACGCGGAAAAAACAGATCTAGTGTTATTTACTAGGAAGTATATGGTTCCTAATTGGACTAAGTCTAAACTTGGAGGGGTAACCCTGGAAGAAAAATATAGTACAAAGTACCTAGGAGTTATACTAGATAGTAAAATGTCGTGGAAACTCCATATTGATGAGAGAGCGAAGAAAGTCTCTGCGGCACTCTATGCATGCAAGAGGCTGCTAGGATGCACGTGGGGCCTGTCATCCAAGCTCTCTCATTGGGTACTTACGGCAATTGTCAAAACCATACTTTACTATAGGGTTCTTGTTTGGTGGACAGCCACACAAAAAACTACGTATACCAAAAAACTTGAAGAGGGTATGCAGCGTATCTATGACCCCGACAGCAGCATTGCATACCATTCTACACATCCCACCTGCAGACCTAACGGCCAAAAACATCGTGTTAGCAACTGAAACAAAGTTTAAGGCCTCGGGGCAGCTTGAGTGCAGACCTTATGGCCACATCAGTATAGCGCCATCTGATAACGTGCCTGATCGAAGGAGATACTGGGGCCACAGTTGAGCCGGACGGTTGGTGACAGGGTGCAGAAATGGCAGAATATACTATTCACGTGTATACAGATGGCTTCAAATTAATGGAAGCCACAAAGAAATAAAGAAAGAAATAGTCATATTGTTAAGAAATAATGATTTTCCTAAACACACAATAAGAAGGTTAATCAAAAAAGCTAAATTGCCAAATAACACACAAGAACCCGGAAAACCATTAAATCTTAAGTCGCTGGCCTATGTAACTCAATTATTAGAACGTTTAGCTAAATCTGATTCTTACAACAAGGATAACACAAAAATAGCACATAAGCCGTCTAATACTTTAAAACAATTTTTCAATAAAACGAAGTCAACTATACCAAATATGGACAAAAGCTACGTTGTGTATAAAATTCCCTGTAAAGGCAAGGTTGAGGAAGCTTGCAATAGTATTTATGCCGGTACAACTATGTCCAAACTAAAAACAAGACTATTACAACATAAATCCGATCTAAAACAATGCCATCAACAAAATAACCAGAAAACAGCACTCATGGCACACTGTGCAGCTAGTGGGCACATCCCTAACTTTGACGAGACTAAAATACTGCAACAAGAACAACACTACAGTAAACGATTCACTCTTGAAATGTTACACATTATACCGACTAACATACGACTCAACTTTAAGAGCGACGTGGACAATTCCGCGCATATATACAAACACTTGCTTAGAGGAAGACAGTACCATACTGCACGTCACACAGGGCAGACGTGCTAATAAACGTATGTGCAGATGTAAAGTGATACATTTTTTGTGATAATTTGTTATTTGTTTATTTATTATTATTTTTGTTTTTATTAGATTTGTAACCCTGATGACGATTGGCGCAGAGCAGTCGAAATATATTGGTTGGGAAAAAATAAAAAATCATCAACGGTGTTTTATTTTACAACACAGACCTCGAGCCAGCCAAATGAGATAGTTATTTGAAGAATAAGGTCGCCAAAAAATACAATATTGTATTTATTTAAAAAATAATGTATTTTTAGTTATTTTTAGAAGTCGTTTCTCTTGGTTATTAATGGTAAAAAAACTATTTTCCGTGATAAAAAAAACTGTTTTTCATGGTAAACTAACTATTTTTCATGGTAAATTAACTATTGTTCATGGTAAATGAACTATTTTAATGGTACACGAGCTATTTTCCATGGTAAATGAACTATTTTAATGGTATCCGAACTATTTTTGGTGGTTCTCGTAAAATTTTTGATGGTACTTGAACTATTTCTTTTTCGGTTAGATTTACCTCTCTATTTCTTTGTGTGTAGCATCACTGACTTCGCTTATTCTATTAGCCAATCGGGATATAGAATTTTTGAAAAAATCGGCACCTTTTTCGGGTAACTTGCTTTTTTTAATAACTTGAGGACGATTTAAAGACATGTTCGACTTGGGTCATTTTATTTGAATTCATTTTTCCTCATACATTTTTTGAAAAAATTATGCTAAGTGAGCATTTAAATTTTTTATTTAACTTTTCGTTTGGTTTAAATAACTTGGGGAATTGGGTGATGCAAAATCCATGTTAAGATTGGCATTGAATGCGGCTGTTTTTTAAATAACTTTTGAACGGTTAGAAATAGTTAAATTTCGCTCCCACAGCGGGTTAGGGGGCTTAGAATATACCCGCGGTAGGTATGCCTGTCGTAAGAAGCGACTCAAATACCAAATTGATTCAAGGGGTTGTGTAGCGCAACCCTCTCAAGGGGTTGCCAGCGCAATATATATCTTATCCAACCCAATTGTTAACCTCACCTTCTTCACTTACTTCTTTAACAACCGAGGCTCTAGCGACCCCAAGCTCCTCATGGAGGAGGGCGGTATGGTCTAGAGGGTTTCATGGGATCATACCAAATCGTTCCCGAGATGGTCCGGCTGGTACCTTAATGGTGCTTGTTGCCGGAACGGATCTACATCCAGCGAAAGACCATCGACATCGATAATACTCGCCAGGGCGCTACAGAAACAATAACAGTTAAATTTCGGAATTGGAGTATTATAACTGGCAGTGATGCGCATCCGTTGATACCCCTTTCGACCATATCGGACCAATTTTCGACATGAACGATAAATGGCCTAGACAATCATAAATAGCAGAATTTTGCAACGCAATTCGCACAGTGTTTTTCTTGTCTACAAAACTCGGCACTGACCAAATATCATCGCAAAATATTGACTTTGGTGAAAACAGGGCTCAGTTCAAAAACCCTTACCCAGATGTAAAGTGGCAACGAAAATAAATACATTTAAAAACAGTATATAATGATGAGTTGCCAGGTGGACTTCAAAATAAAATGGAGCAATTATTGCACGATAGACAAACATACAAAACAATGAGAACGACATTATTATTAGTCAAGTTTCCACCGTAGAGGAGTTGGAGGAGTGCAACAAATTCTTATCAAAGGCGCTGACAACTGCGTAAAACAGAGCTTGTCCTCTGAGAAGATTCAAGGGGAAAGCAAATCCACCATGGTGGAGTAAGGAGCTGTTTTTTCTTAGAGGACAGGTAAAACAGTTTTTAAGCTGGCAAAAGTTGCGGAAAGTGAGGAGTGCTGCGACGAATACAGAGATCTGTTGAAGATCTATCTATAAACGTGAAATCAACAGGTCAAAGTGGGTTTTATTGAAGAATTTCTGTGCCGACATAGAGAGCTCCAGAGAAACCGCGAGACTGAGGAAGGTCCTATCTAAAGGAGATGCAGTCCATAAAAAGGACGACGGGGAATGGTCACACAATAGTGAAGAGTCCTTTGAGGCATTACTTAACATACACTTCCGATCAGGATACGGTATGATGCGGAATAGTTATGTAACCACGTCTACGGTCCTAATACGAAGCGAGAGGTACCAGGATTGGTGACAAATACCAAAATTGAATGGGCAATAAAAACGTTTGCTATGTTCAAATCGGCGCGCCCAGGTGGGATATTCCCTGCTATGCTGCAGATGGCCGGTGGAGCGATTATAGAATGGCTAAGAATAATCTTTGAGGGTTGCTTAAAACTGAACCACGTCCCGCAATATTGGAGAACGGCTCGAGTAGTATTCATACCGGAAGCGGGAAAAGCCAGTCATCTGCACCCGAAAGACTACAGGCCTATTAGTTTGACATCTTTTCTACTCAAAGCGCTAGGAAGATTAATAGATGATTAATAGATGTGTATATAAAATCAAAAATGAAAGAGGAATTATTCTCTTCAGCACAACATGCTTACACCAAAGACAAGTCAGTCGATACTGCATTGCATAGGGTGGTTATGAATATAGAGGCCCTGGAACACCAGTAATATGCCCTGTTTTTCTGGACACTGCCGGAGTTTTCAACAATGTCTCGAGTAGAGCAACAATAGACATTCTCAACTCGATTGAAGTTCATCCAGCTTTAGCAAATTGGATCGGCTCCATGTTAAGCTGAATAATGATCACATCTCAATGGGATCTGTGCGAGGCAACGAAATTTGTAAATAGAGGAACACCACAGGGTGGGGTTTTATCACCAATGCTGTGGACGCTGGTTACAAACCAATTGCTTAGGCAGTTCCACCGAGGACCAGCCAAACTTACGGCATATGCAGATGACGTTTCAATCATAAGCGGCAGATGCCTGACAACAATTAGCTCTCTGATGGATCAGGCACTTCGGGATATACATGCCTGGGCATCCGGATTTGGGTTAACCTCCAACGCGGAAAAAACAGATCTAGTGTTATTTACTAGGAAGTATAAGGTTCCTAATTGGACTAAGTCTAAACTTGGAGGGGTAACCCTGGAAGAAAAATATAGTACAAAGTACCTAGGAGTTATACTAGATAGTACAATGTCGTGGAAACTCCATATTGATGAGAGAGCGAAGAAAGTCTCTGCGGCACTCTATGCATGCAAGAGGCTGCTAGGATGCACGTGGGGCCTATCATCCAAGCTCTCTCATTGGGTACTTACGGCAATTGTCAAACCCATACTTTACTATAGGGTTCTTGTTTGGTGGACAGCCACACAAAAAACTACGTATACCAAAAAACTTGAAGAGGGTATGCAGCGTATCTATGACCCCGACAGCAGCATTGCATGCCATTCTACACATCCCACCTGCAGACCTAACGGCCAAAAACATCGTGTTAGCAACTGAAACAAAGTTTAAGGCCTCGGGGCAGCTTGAGTGGAGACCTTATGGCCACATCAGTATAGCGCCATCTGATAACGTGCCTGATCGAAGGAGATACTGGGGCCACAGTTGAGCCGGACGGTTGGTGCCAGGGTGCAGAAATGGCAGAATATACTATTCACGTGTATACAGATGGCTTCAAATTAATGGAAGCGGTTGGGTCTGCTGTATACTGTGTCGACCAGGAAATAAGTAGATCCTACCATACATCTTTACTGGGCATACTGATTGGACATTGCCTTCTGGCGTCACATACTTATAAGTTAGGCCTCGTCAGTAACAGCAAGTGCAGGAAGTGTGAGCTGCAGGAAGAAATGATTAAGCACGTCCTGTGTTCGTGTCCTGCGCTCGCCAGGTCAAGGCTCCAGCTATTAGGGGCGGCAGAGTTGCCAGATCTCGACGCAGCAATTAAGCTGGGTCCTAGAAAACTGTTATTCTATAACGTATGTCCTGACACCCGATTGGGGTTCTTCCGTTTGGTCGTGAAACAAATTCTGGTAGTCTTTATTTAAAAACACAATTAACTTGTCCTGCTATCTTACCAAAGTAAACAAAACACCCCACTTAGACCTATCTCGTCATCAGTAAGTGTGCCACGTTTGAAATACAATTTCGGACAGTCTTAATGTAAAAAATTCAATGATGAAGAAACAATTTCTAGCCTCTCTTGAATTCTGCTTGTGCGATTAGAATTATTTCACGTATGATGGCACTTTCTGCCAACAAGTATATGGTATGCATATGGGGAATACTCTTTCGCCGACTGTAGCTGGTATAGTTTTAGACAAAATACTTGAAGACAGCATTGCCGAGCTGAAATCGAAGGACATATATATGAAACACATAAAAAAGTATGTAGATAATATATTCGCATTATTTAAGACTAAGGACGTTGAAAAAATATTAAAGACATTTAATAACCAGCATATTAAAATAAAATTTAGAATATAAAAAGAGAAAAACAATAAGTTGCCCTTCCTAGACATTGAAATCATAAAATCGAACCAAACACTGAAAACTAATTGGTATGATAAAGCCGTATCGTCATCTAGAATGATAACCTATCATTCCAATCACCCATAGATGCAAAAAAAGAACACGGCCATAAGCTTTATAAATAAAATTTTCAATCGAATTGAGCAGGAGTTCATGACGTCAAACATTTAAAAAATTACAAATATTCTGTACAAGAAAGGCTACCCTAATAACTAAATAGACGCGTGGATAACAACAGCAATAAGCAAAGCTAACTACACGCCAAGCAATACTGAACACAGACAAGAACAATAAAAACAAATATACACAGGCTTCACATACATACATACCAGGCCTAACGGACAGCAAAACAATAGGTAGCATCAAACGCAATAGCAAAATAAAATTAGCTCATAAACCAAATCAAACTATAAGTACAATATTTACACACAACAAAGTGTATTATACCAAATTCAATGCAATGGGGGCGCAGGAGAAAATTGCAAACAAATATAAATTGGAACAGAGCGATAGCTAGGGGTCCGAATAAATGAATACAGTTTTTGACGCGAAAAATGAGAAAACAACAAAAGCACTATGCGAACATTTAACCAACAAAGGACACACAGCGGACTTCGAAAACACGATATAAGATGTTGAGGGGAAACTACGAAAACGAGCGACGCTGGTAACTTTTAGAATACAACAAAAAATCAACATTGCAATGAATTTCAAAGATGACGGCAATAATATCAACTGCGCATACATGACGGCAGTGATGAATGAATTAATGTTAAGTCACAGACGAAAATTTATGACGGACAGCAAGAGAAATTGTCAAACTGGTGGAAGGTAATTCACCACATTACCTACTTGAAGATTAGCAAAAAAACGCGGTGTTTTGGTTGAAATTTCACAAAAAAAAGTTATTGAAAACGTTAAATAATAGTTAAATTGTGTTTATTATGTCAAAATAATATTTTTCTAGCGTTGGAACTGACGAATTTCATGCCACATTTCCCCCCGCGATTTGCTGTTTTACTGTTTCCCACTATTCGTTCTGTTGGCGGTTCTCTCGGTTACACGTTCCCTGGTTAAGTGCTGTTTATTTATGTTTATATGTTTAATTGAAATGAAAATTAACATTGAATGTAAGTGAATAGTATGTAAAAGATATATCTAAATTGTTCATTCTCATATATGTCAATCCTTTTTTATGTATATAACTAGCAGACCCGTCAGACGTTGTTCTGCCCTAAATTTAATCTATCTGCATACATTTTAATAAGCTTTTTCCGTCTAACCCTGCCATCCCCCTCTTCACTTTTTCTTTATCCTTTTATTCACTCCTCCCTCCGTCTTTTTCGCTTCATCTATCTCTATCTTCGTCTCACTCTATCTCTTCTCTATCTAGTCTCCTTCTCCTTTCCTCTTTTCCCTTCTCTCAAGTTTTTCCCACTCTTCTTAATCCCTTATTGCCAGTCCCAGAGGATGGTATGCATTTTGTTCCAGTCCCATTCCGAGTCCCAGTCCCACTCCGAGTCTTAGTCCCAGTCCTAGTCCTAATCCCATTCCCAGTCCGTCTCTGGTCTACTTCCCGGAAAAAAGGATCGTAACTACTAACATGTATAGGCAAAGTTATATACCATATTTCAGGCAAATCGAATAGGACGTATGTATGTAAATAGGTATGTGGGTATTATTAATTCATGTCTTTATTTCGGCTTCGCATGCATATTTATCAGTTTTGCCAGGTTGATGCGACTAAATCGAATATCACAATGAAAATTACTTTAAAGCAACGGCTTTCATTTGATATCCATATTACACACACATTCTAGGGGTATCCGGGCCCACGTTTTGGCCTATATCTCGAGACCCTAGTCACCCAGCGGTATAAAACTTACTCTGTACTAAAGCACATATCAACAGCTTCAATTTGATATCCATAATGTAAAAACACATCCCAGTGTTACCCTCGTTCACGTTTTGGCCTATATCCCGAGACCCTAGTCACCCACGGGTACGAAAAATACCCCGTATCAAAGTACTCATAAACAGCTTCCATTTGATACGCATATTGTACAAACATATCCCAAGATTACCCAAGTCCACGTTTTGATCTCAAGCCCCTAGCCAGAACGGGATAAAAAGTATCCTATGTCTGTTTCCTGGTTCTAAGCTACCCCTCCACCAATTTTCAGCCAAATCTGTTCATCCGTTCTTGAGTTATAAAGAGTGTAACTAACAGCACTTTCTTTTATATTTATACTTACATCACATTAGAAACTTCAAAAATAACAGTATTTCTCCACTATCTAATGGATGTTATTATACATACAAACCTTCCTCTTCAATCACTCTATCTATTAAAAAAAAGCGCATCAAAATCCGTTGCGTAGTTTTAAAGGTTTAAGCATTCAAAGGCACATAGGGACAGAAAAGCGACTTTGTTTTATACTATGTACTGATAGTGATAGTGATACATGCAAAAATACCAAAAAAATTAAACTTTTGTTTAAGAATTTTAAGGAAATGTTCAATATTTTTAACGAAAGAGAGATGTATGCATTCTTAAGCATTTATGTCGCATTAACTTGGCAATAACGCATTAATATGTCAAGCTGATATGATATGAAAATACATACATACATCCATACATATAAATGTACTCCCGAAGTTAAATAACGCAGCGAATTCTATGTATGTACGTGGCATGTGCCGCATCACGCCTCACTCAAAGGCAATTTGCTCGCACAGTTGACACCGAACAATCACACACACGAATTTTTTGGTAAAAATGTTACTTTTGTTTAAACAATTTGGCTGATATAAGAAAGGAATCAAGTATTTTTTTGATGCAGATCGAGGCAAGGTATACATAAGACGTAAGCCAAATGAAGAGCCGCAGCTAGTATGCACAAGAGCAGATGTGAACACTCTTTTGAGCACAAGCAAATAATTATTGGCTTGCTATAAGTAATCTCTCCCACATTATTCAGCTTATATTATTGTCATTGTCATTTTTATTATTTATCATAATTTTAATATTAGCTTTAAAATTTAGAGTAATGGCTTTGTATTCTCTGCATTTACTTTTTACATATTCACACTATCAATCTGTCTCTATTCTCAATTCGCCTCTTAATCTCTTTTATTTGTTTTTTTTTCTATCTCCTTATGCCTTCGTTTGCTTGAGTTTCATAAGGTATGTAAGCTTGTTCACTGTCAAAGCGCTGTGTCAATGTTGTTCTGAGCTGTAACAGCTGTATGCGTTCTAGGCAAGCAAAGAAACGGCTTAAAAATATGTCATCTTAATGCACAAAGCCTATCACCTAAAATAGCCGAGTTTCGGCATATTTTTGAGTCATCAGAAATAGATGTTGTGTGCGCTTCCGAGACTTGGTTCTCTCAGTGGTACAGTGATGCAGTGTTCTGCGTTGACAGATATAAAATTTTTCGTGCAGATAGAATCGGGCATGATGGTGGGGTTGCTGTATTTGTTAAACATGGATTATGTTGTAAAACTGTTTGTACATCTGAACCCTTTTCTTCTATAGAGTACATTTTTGTTGAAATAAATTCCCATCATGATAAAATACTCATAGGTTGTGTGTACAGGCAACAAATACGTTGCTTTTGAAGAAATTTTTAGAAGAAATTCACGACTGTACCTTAAATTATAATAATATTGTAGTTGTTGGAGATTTCAATAGTGACCTGCATCGTGAAAACAAATTTTCTTTAGCTATGCAAACCCTTGCACTTTTCCCAGCAAATACCATAACGCCAACACATTTCACTCAAACTAGCAGTACTCTTTTAGATATATTTTTTGTTAATGAACTATCGAATATTCAACTCTACGACCAGCCTTCAGTCCCAAACTTCTCCAATTATGACCTAATTTTTATATCATTTGAGTTCGACCGGACATGTGAAGCAGTTGCCTATTCATACCCGGATTTCATGCATACTAATCATGCGCAACTCGAAGAAGCTGTTGATAGTATTCCTTGGGAAACTGTTTATATTTTAAATACTACCCACGAGTAGATCCGTTTTCTTCAAAATAATATCGCTTCACTTTTTGACCAACATGTGCCTATTGTAGTGAAACATTCAAAAAATCGTAAACGGGCTTGGTTCAACAACTACATAAAGAGGCTTATCCAAAAGCGCAACATAGCTTATCGGAAAGGGAAACGATTTAAATGTACTGTAACATACAATGTTTTCAAGGGTCGCAGAAAAGAAGTTAACAAGGCTATAAAGCTGCAAAAGCTGAAATACTATGAGTATCAGTTTAGTACAGCAATAGGGTCGAAGAAGACTTGGAAATACATTCGGAATATTGGCATCGGTAGCAAATGTAACGATATCTTTGAAAATGTAGACGTAAGGATCGCTACCTGTCAAAAAACCACCACCTTTTGTATCAGTCAAAAAAAAAAAAAGGAATTGTCATCTGAAAAAATCCAAACCAACATCTTGTGCTTTCGATTTAATATAATTTTGTAAATTTGTTGAATTTCGTTTTCTGCAAATGCAGCAGTCTTCTCTGTAAAACCAAAAAAATCATCGTTTTTTTCTACAAAATATCAACGTATTTCTTTGCTGTGCGGCACTCAATATTTACTTTTATTACAATAATATAATCGCTTAAGTGAAGTTTTTTACTTAAATTGTTTGAATAGGACGTGATAAATAAATATAACTATACAATTTCGCCAAAGAGCGAAGCAAATAAACTGTTGTAGTTTTATCAATTGATATTCCGCACTGGTGGAAAAAATATAAGTACAAAGGAGATTTAGGACGAATTTCCTCGTGATAGTTCCATTGTCAAAAGCTAAGTCGAGATCAGATCAAGGGAATCACTCTTCATTACTGTGAGAAGCCGCTACGTGATTAAGAAACAAAGCGTTTAAGCTTAGGACGTATTCCACATAACGCCATCGAAGTAGCTACCACGCAAGGAAGCCACCTCCAAATAGCCACCAACCATCTCCACACAGCGGCAACCCCCCGAAATACCCGGGTAAGTCTCGAATTAACTAGTGGTCCTTCGTCGCCATTGACGAAACCAGCCTCTTAACAATATACATACACATACACATATTAGTTAGTTCGCTAGTTAGTTATTTATTTATTACGGCTTAAAGCCTAATTCAAGATACAAAATAGTACTATTCTATCTTATAGGTAGAGTTTTACAAAATTCATATAATTTTGCCTTAAAAAGTAAGATTTCATTGCAGTTTTTAATTTCCAATGGGAGCTCGTTGTAACTCTTTAGCCCTTTGTAAAAAATGTTTTGCTTATCTATTTCTGTTCGAAAAAATGGCAATTTAAAATTACGTCTATTTCTAGTATTTATATTGTGTGTTTGCTCCACTAGAACTACGTTACTACTTAAATATTCAGGTACATTTCCATGTTTTATATTAAATATTAATTTCATGGTATGAAAAAAAATTTTTGGTTTGACACTCAACCAGTTCAACTTTTTTAACATATCAGCCGTTCTAGCATCTCTACGTTTTTTAAGTATAAACCTCATACATCTATTTTGAAGCTTTTGTAGCTTATCAATTTCTTTGTCCGCTATTATGAATAATATCGATGGGCAATACACAAAGTGTGGTTCAATAATAGATTTATAAATAATTATTTTATATTTTTCTTGTATATACTTGGTAGATCTCTGCACAACACCAACCTTTTTCGCGACTTTCGCAACTGTGTAGTTTACATTGTCTTCAAATTTAAGTTTATTATCAATTATAATCCCTAAATATTTTATGCTATTAACTTTTTTTATGCTTTCATTATTTATTTTTAGCCCACTTAAGTCCTCATCATTAATATTTTTCCTTGTTATGACCATATATTTCGTTTTGTTTATATTAAGCTTTAGCCTATTCGCACATAGCCATGTGTATAAGTTGTTGAGATCATTTTGCATTTTTAATACCGCAGTAGTAATATTATTATCACTGATCATAAGTAATGCATCATCCGCAAATAGTTTGATATCACAGTCTTGTATCGCATTAACTATATCATTTATATATATTAGGAACAATTCTGGTGCTAGGATCGAGCCTTGTGGTAAGCCTATGGGCACTTCCAATACATCAGATATCGCTGTTTTTATAACTGTTCGCTGTTTCCTATGTTTTAAATAACTGCGGAACCAAGCAAGCTCTATGTCTTTAATACCAATTTGTTGAAGTTTCTTGATAAGGATTTCCCTATCTACCGTTTCGAAGGCTCTTTTAAGGTCAAGAAAGACAGCAACCACCACCTTCTTATTATTTAGATCATCTTTCCACTCCGATATCACAAAGTTAAGAGCTGTTTCACACGAATGTTTTTTCCTAAAACCCGACTGTTGATTGACAAGTATTTTGTTTAAGTATAGATATTTTACCAATTGATTCTTAACATAAACTTCAAGGATTTTAGCGTCACTTGGTATGGTGTTTATGGGTCTAAGCTCTTCTGGCTGTATTGTCTTTTTAATTTTTTCAACTGGAATCACCGTTGACATTTTCCACTTTTCTGGTACAATACCATCTTCCAAACTGCTATTAATTATTTGGGCATAGAAAAACCCTGTATACACTATAGAGTCCTTCATTACGCCATCCGACAAAATGTTCCTGCCGCCTATTTTGTATTCAAACTGTTGCAGGATTTTTATAACTTCATCACTCGTTATTTTAGGAAACTTAAATTCAGAATTGGCTTGACTACCATTGAGTGCTATATCGAACTATTCTATATTGTTATTTATTTCTATGACACTATTTATAAAAAATTTGTTAAGGCCATTTACCAAGGCAAGTTCATCTTCTACCAATATACCATCGATTACTGCTTTGTTAATACCATCGTTATCCCGCGACAAGCAGACCGTCGATTTAAGGTACTTCCACATATCTTTGGCGTTGTTTTCAATCATTATAACTTTATTTTCCATGTATTTGATTTTCTTTATTTTAACTAGGTTTTTATACATTTTATTGGTATTTTTGTATTCTTCCCACAGTCCTGTCTGTATAGCACATGTATACAAATAAAATTTATGTTTATTTATTTGTGCAAGTTCTCTATCGTACCACTTATTCATTAGTTTCATATGTACTTCTTTTTCATAGGTTAAATTTTCCATCGCTTGCGTTAAAATGTGGTTCACTAGTTCAACTTTATCATATATTAATAAATTTTCATAGAAAGTAAAATTAAAGGTCCTAAGTAGGTTTAGTAAACTGTCATTACTATATTTAACCCAAGCAATTATTTTCTTAATCATTCTCATCTTATATGATTTAGATATTTGAACATTGAACATTATTGTTTCATGATCAGAAATTCTGTATGCTTGCAAAGATTTACACTTTATTTCTTCAGAATTTGAATATATGAGATCAATTTTAGATTCAGTTGTATCCGTTATTCGTGTATTAAAATCCACTTTTTGAACCATACCCATCACTGAAAATATTTCATTCAGTTTTGTACTGTATGTTGATATGTGATTCATGTTGATATTAAAATCACCAACTAGTATATTGTGGTTACTTTTTTCATATTTATCAATTAATATTTCATTTAAATAGTCTAGGAAGGCTGCATCACTTGTGCTGGGCGAGTGGTAGAGCACCCCTATTTGCCAGTTTTTTCCAAGTTTTTTTAATTTTATTATAATGCACCACAAATTCATGTTTACACTACCATTATATATTATTTTAAAATTTATTTCTCTATGTACATATATTAGTACTCCGCCAGTATGCCTACTGTGAGAATCACATCTTATCATGTTAAAAGATGCTATTTCTAATTCATTATCTTCAATATCTTTTGTTGTACACGTTTGAGAGCATAATATGATTGCCGGTTTGAGAATTTCCGCCGTCACTTCCAATTCATTTTTATTCGACACTATACTATTAATGTTTAGGTAAATACATTTTAATATATTGTTATCAGCTTTTGCAGACTTGTTTTTTCGAGTAACTTTTGCGGGAATATAAACCTCAAGTTGATCTGTAACTTCTGAGTAGTGCGTTAGTTGCTAATAGCCAAGCCTGTGCTTTTTTGCACTTAAGTGCTTTAAATAAACCAGACATTGTCGGCTATTACACAAGTGATTTACATCTAGCCCCAAGTTTAATTTTTCATTGGCCTTTATGCAATTTATACACTTGTTTATAGGAGTTTCATTACATTCCGTGGTTTTATGTTTACCCAAACATTTGCTGCACACCTCTTCACTTTTACAATCGGTCGCTTTATGGTTGTATCCTTTACATTTGAAGCATGTTGTCACATTAACACCATCGTAAAACCTGCATCTTTCCCATCCTACGTTTATTTTATCTAACTTCATAACGTTGGTAAACATATCTTCATCCACCTCTACAATTGCATTATAGTAGTTTTTGTTGTTTGTTTTGACATTGTATTGTTTAATCATTTTTATTTCGCCCTGCTCTAGGCATTTGCTTTGGTTCTTTAAACATTCTATTAATTCATTATTATTTTTTCAAAGTGCAAACCAGTTATAAATATTCTTGGTTTATAGTCCCGTGGGATTTTTATTTCATATTCATCACTTATTTGTTTGTCCATAATTTCTTTGATTTTATCTCTTTCACTTTCATTTATACTATCAATCACCATAACACCATTTTGGCCTGTTTTGATATCAGTGATTTTTAGCTCTTTAGGGTTAATTTTATTGTTTAAATCTTTTTTTGTTTTTTCACTAGTTTGTTTTGTTTTCGGCTTCACAATGATTGGAGTGCGTTTCCTAAATTCCGGCACGTCCCTGTTTGTATGCATATTATCACTCATTTTCAATGCATTTGCATATGATTTTTGCTGTTGCGTCACACTGCCTTTATCTTTCACTATTGTTTTAATTTCGCTACATAATTTTTCATTTTCATTTCCCACTACTTCCACTTGTTTTATCATTTGCTCCGCTACCTCACGCACTTTCTTTATTTCTGCTGCATTTTTTAAGTACATTTCTTGGTGCATTTTTAGGGTCGCTAACCTTTCATTATACTTATCATCCATCGCTTTCATTAGATCTTTTAACTCTCTCTTGCTGGTTTGTATTGCCCATTCAAATTCATTTTTATATTCTTTTAAGTATATACTATTTTTGTTAACACTCTCTTGCATGTCTCTTACAACTAAGTCGATATTATATATATACGTAATGCACTCATCACAAATAAACTTCACCATTGGATGCGATCCTATTACATTGGCTTTGTAGCTATCCAACCCAGAACATTTTGGTGCAGAGTGGTATACCTTTCCACATACCCCCACACACCTGACACCTGTCTCTCCACGTATTGCACCTTTGCATTTATCACATTTGGTGGTTTCGGACATTTCGTCTTTGAAATCGCGCGCTTGTCACTATTTTATATTATTTGTATATATGTATCTCGTTAGACGAACATGCATACATACATATGTATGTGTTTTATTAGTTTATTTCAGTCACTTTCTCACAATATTTAGAGTAGACACAGTATATTGATATTTACAATCACAAGATTTTAAATATAACCTCCTCGTTAGCTTCCTGAGTCTCTATCTCACATTAATGTCGATATTTAGACGATTTTTATATTGGTTTTGACAAACTCCAAGAGCAAAATTAACACATCCGACCCGCTCGTTAAACATTTATGTGTTAAGTATATCCCCCGAATAAATTTTGGTGGCCCCCGCCAAATCCAAATTTCTCCCGCCAGAATTATAATTTCCCGCCAAAAATACATTTATATAAATATATATACATTCTCACCCCATATACACCTGTACGTAAAAGCGGTGCATTAAAAAATTTCGAGGCAAATCCCACACACACTTGCTCAAAGTTAGCTCATTGCCCTTTAATACTTGAGTCTCTTGCGGTATAATTTAAATGCATATTGTAATTTAAATTACATTGTCGGCGATACCCAGCAAAAATTTCAGCCACATTTGCATTGCTCGAAATACCCAGCAGTAAACTCTGCAGGTCATCTCAACTCGCCCCAGACTACTCCCAATTCAGTCTAACTGGTCCTAGCCTACTACACTCTCGAACAATAGGAAAACTTATCACTCGCATAAATAAACCCTCGGCAATCTCCAAAAATTCCCAAAATAACTAAAGTAAAATTAAGCAAGTCCTTCTTCAGAATGGCTAGCGTGGTCGAAAATAAATTTATATCCGAAACGGATCTCTTTTCGGAATACTGCGCTCTGTTCGGTACAACCAACATCCAAGATAACACCGAGGCATCCCTAAAAATAAAAGGCAAAAATATCGATGTGTTCTGGGAAAGGCTACAGAGAGCATATGACGCCGTCATAGAGTCAGATGGCAACGACCTTCCCGATGACTTTAAGGCCTCAGCTTTAAGCAAATACCGCGCCTGCCTTGTAGCGTATAAGGACACAAAGGCAAGAAGAGGCGATCAGCTCCAGCTAAGGGTACTAAGCAATCCCGTCCCCGCTACAACCTCCACTCCCCAAGAAAGTTCCGGGATGCATCTCAAAGTACCCGCCTGTGACACCGAAGTCTTTTACGGGAGTTATGATCAATGGCCGTCCTTCCGTGACATGTTCACGGTGGTCTATATCAACCACCCCAAAATCTCGAGCGCCCAAAAACTGTATCACCTCAGGTACAAGACCCAAGGAAAAGCCGGCCAGATAGTAAAGCAATTCCCACTTAGTGATGACAGCTTTGCTCTGGCGTGGGAAGCCCTGAAATCCCGTTATGAAAACAAAAGAGACCTGGTCGACAATCAAATCCGAATTCTCATGAATCTAAAAGCGATTCAATCGGAAAACAGCGATGAAATCCAAAGATTGCAATCCTCTGTAAACAACTGCCTCCAGATATTAGCAACCCAACAAGTCTCGACAGAGAGTTGGGATCCCATTTTAATTTATTTAGTAACGTCCAAGCTCCCACAAAATACTGTTGCGCTTTGGAAACAATCATTAAGTTCGCGAAGATCCTCCCGAACTGGTCCCAAATGGATAAATTTCTGACTACTAGCTACGAGATAGTGGAAAGGGTGGATCAATGGTGACCAGCCAAACCCCGATATAATCCACCATCCACCAACTTCTCAAGGCCTTCCCCAAGTCAGAACAATCCCCAGTTCAGGCAGGCTCAGACCCAAAACCAAAGCCGCAACCCCCCGCAGAACAGCAACTACGCGCAAAATCGAACAAATGCTCACGTGGCCGAGCATCAAAAAATCTACGCCTGCAGAATGTGCAAGCAGGCCTCCCACACGCTACAAAGCTGGCAATCCCTGAACGGGAAAAATTCGTGAGAGAAAACAATATGTGCGAAAACTGCCTGTCCCAAACCCACCTCTTAAAAGATTGCACAAGCACAAGAACGTGCCTCTACTGCCAAGGTCGTCCCAACTCCACCCTCCACGACGCTGGAGTATCTCATAAAATCAATGGCCCTCGGAAAACAACATCTCAAGTAGCAACTAGTCAGGACGTTACGAACCCAGATCCCAACGAGGAACTTCCCACCACCTCAAACGCTGCCCGCATCCAATCTTTGCATGCAGAAAATGATAGCAAGATCATTTTCCCCGCAGCGATAGTGTCCATAAAACACCGAGGGGACTGCTTCAGGCTCAGAGCCTTAGTGAATCAAGGGTCAGAACGTAGCTTCATCTCGTCAAAAGCTCAAATCAAGCTAGGCCTCCCATATACCCACTGCCTATTTGAAATATCGGGCATGGGAGGCGGAGTAGTACAAACCTCCAACAAGTTATGCTCACTGACGCTAGTCTCAAATGACCACAAGGAAAAATAAAGGCCCAGGCAATCATGCTACCTCGGCTCACTAGGCAACTCCCAACACTCACACTAAATAACGACCAAATGCGTAAATGGTCACACCTCAAGCTAGCAGACCAGAATTCTCATTCTATCTCCCTCACCATGCAGTCGTAAGGCCAGACAAGAAGACAACAAAAGTCAGAGTTGTATTCAACGCTTCTAAAAAGTCGGGTTCCGGTCACTCCCTCAACGATGTTTTATGTACCGGACCAACCCTCCAACCCGATCCCCGACTTATGTTGCTGAAATGGCGAACATATAAATATGTGTTTAATGGCGACGCACAGTGTTTCGTGTAGAACAAGCTAGCTGGACAAAAACAAAGTTCTTATTCCAAGAAAAGTGTAATGAGAAATGAAAGAAAACAAACAAAATAACGGGATTTTTGCTTTTTTTTTATATTTTTGCTCATATATATTGAGTAATTGAAGTAAGAAGGTAGGAGTGGCCGTAAAATGCATTGATTAATTTGCAAAATTCTTGTTGAATATTAAGCTTCATATTTATTTTAAGTGAACACTTTTATATAATTTTTTTGATGGATTCTAAGCTCGAAGGAAAGTAAAATTTTTTAATAGTAATTCTTTCGCAATTAGAGTATTTTCAATATATTTAACATTCCGTTATTAAGAAGAAAAACTTTTTTCTCTATATTTTTAAATTTAGGGACAAAAAAGTTACATACATCTGCAGACATCCGGGCTAAATTTTACATATGTATAGAGTTAGTTATCTCTACATATAAAATAGGATGTATGTACGTACCAGCTCGGACGAGATATTTGAACCATTAAAGCTGATCTACAAACGGCAAAACCAATTCCTAGGTACAGGGAGCAAACACGTAGCCATAAAACGCACAAAAATAAACGCGAAAGGTCAACAAGAGCACACCAAAAGCAAAAAGGCGAAGATCACTGTACTTCAACCTGCCACAACCTACCGCACCAGTCACCAAGGCATAAAACCAGGTACATACAAAGCAATTCTAATGCAGGTATAACCACAATACCTGAATGTAATATAAACCAATGACGGCAATACTGCTCGTAGGTTTTTCGAAAATTCTGAGGCTAGTGCTGAAATTACGGGATTGGATGTTACGCTCATCAAAAGATTCGACACCCTCCTTCGCGCATTAGCATCTGGGTACAATATAAATATCCAAAGATTTGAAAAATTTGCGGTCGAGACTAAAAAACTATACATAGATCTCTATCAATGGTTTAATATGCCTGTTACAGTTCATAAAATCTTAGTGCATAGTACTGATATTGTAAAATCAGCAATTTTACCTATTGGTCAACTTTCTGAGGAAGCACAGGAAGCCCGTAACAAAGATTTGAGACGATTCAGGGATGATAACACACAAAAGCAGTCGCGTGAAGCCACGAATAGAGATCTTATGAATATGTTGCTTATAACATCGGATCCTTTAGTTAACAGTTTTAGGGAGATACCTAAGAAAAAATTTAAAAGTCTAACTTCAGAAGTCTTAAATTTACTGTCCCCCGATAATGTTGAGGAGTCAGTAAATACCCCAGTTGTTTCAAGCTTTCACAGTAGTGTTGCTGATGCTCATGACTATTCCACAAGTGACTCATCGAATGAAAGTGATGATAGCTAATAATAACATAATTATAAAAGATAACCTACCCTATAACTTTTTCTTGGATCAGGTTTTATTTAGTTTACATCTATAGTCGTTTCTACTGTGTATGATACTTTACTTTTAAGTTTTTGTAATAAGTAATTTTCACATAATTAATTTAATTATTTACATTGTTATTATTATTGTAATTTACTTTTACATTCCTGACTGGTACTATAAAATAATTTTGTAAAAATTGTAGTGCCAGGATAAATACTCAAATAAATACAAAATATGTATGTACATATGTACAGTCACTCACATAAATAAGTAGACACCCCTTTTTGGACAATTCTTACAATTTTCGCTTTCGCAAATTTATTTTAACTAATTTCCCATAAGAAAATTTGACACGATCTATAACAAAAACTAAATTATATTTAAAAAATGTTTGAAAAATTCGACGAATTTTCATATTTTAACTAATTTCCCATAAGAAAATTTGTCACGATCTATAACAAAAACTAAATTATATTTAATAAATGTTTGAAAAATTCGACGAATTTTCATAAAAAATTTTAATTTTTTTTCCGAACTTCTAGAATTTTTTAGAGTATTGAGATTTGTAGTCCATTCAATTTTAGTACAATAAAGTAATATTCTTTTATTTATTATTTATTATTTATATATTATTTATTATTATTATTTTTTTTTTATGTCACTTATTCACATGAGTTACTGTATATGAAATAAGCAAATGTATGCATATGAAGTAAAATTTTGGAAAAAAATAAAAAAAAAGAACATATTGCTGAAAAAAATGACGTAGTTGTAATAAATGACTGCATATGAAACGGAAAATCTCATAAAATAATTTTGTCCAGCTAGCTTGTTCTACACGAAACACTGTGCGACGTCGAGAAAATGTACCGCCAAATTCTCTTGCACCCCGCTGACTGAGACTACCAACGGATAATATTCCGAACCCCCGAACACAGTCCAATCAAGGACTACAAGTTGAAAACGGTCACCTTCGGGGTTAACTGCGCGCCTTTCCTGGCTATTCGCACTCTACACGAGCTGTCGAAAGACATAGCCGATTCCCATCCACGCGCAGCCCCAATACTAAAATCCGAGACGTGTGTTGATGATATTTTATCTGGCAGTCATGATCTCCAATCAGCCGAGCAATCCCTAACAGAGACTATAGACGCTCTCAATTCAGCCGGCTTTCCCCTAAAAAAGATCACGGCAAACCATCCCGACATCCTCCAAAAAATATCAAAAACTGATCTGCTGGAAAAAAACTTTCCCGAGTTCGAAAAGACTAGCACCGCCAAGACCCTGGGCATCCAGTGGAACGCCCTAACGGATACATTCTCGTATACCATCGACTCAAATCCGGCATCCACTGCAACCACGAAGCGGCAAATCCTCTCCTCCATTGCGAAACCAAATTGGCGCAGTTCTCTCAAAATCTTCCCTCTATCTCAGCCATCCATATACCCCGATGGATGAATTTTAGGCCCGATCAACATGTTGAGCTCCACGGATTCTGCGACGCCTCAGAAAAGGCTTATTGCGCAACCCTGTACCTAATAAGTACCGTCGGTACTCAGGTCACTCTCACCTTATAGTGTCCAAAGGCGAAATGGCTCCTCTCAAAACTATTAGTTTGCCACGCCTGGAGCTATGCGGAGCGCTCTTATTAGCAAAATTAGTCAAAAAAATTAATGTGGTCCGATTCGGAAATCGTGCTAGCCTGGCTGGAAAAGCCACCCCACTCGATGAAAACATACGTCTCCAACCGAACAGCGCAGATTATAGACCTCGTTGGAAATGTCCCTTGGCGACATGTGCGAAGCAAAGGCAACCCCGCGGATCTTGGAACCAGAGGATGCAGCCCCGACGATCTCGCGAACTCATCGCTATGGTGGAATGGTCCAGAGTGGCTTTCCCGACCCCCCGAGGACTGGCCAACACCAACGGCCAGAAATATTGTACCCCCCGAACTTCGCCGAGTCGAAGCACTGCATGCAGCGGAAGAATCAAAAGACTTCTTAGCACGGTTCTCCTCCTATCCCGGCGCCTTACGCGTAACAGCGTACGTGTTGAAATTTATAACTCGGCTTAGAAATGCTGTAGGAGGCACTCGTACCCCTAACGATTCCGGCCTCTCTTACGCCGACGTCATGCACGCGAAAATCCGTCTGCTGAGCTTGACTCAGTCGAGATTCTTCGCTTCCGAAAGAGTTTCCCTCGAAAATTCCAAACCAATCGGAAAGCGAAGTCCCCTACTGGCACTTGACCCCTTCCTGGACACAAAGGGGATTCAACGTGCCAACGGACGATTAGTAAACGCCGAAATGACCTACAATGAGTGTCATCCCATCAGTCTCCCCGAAAAGGCTCGATTTACTTCCCTCTATATAAGGTTTCTACACGAGAGCTTCCTCCATGCAGACCTCCGCCTCCTGCAACAAGCTATGAGACAGGAATTCTATACCCCCCGACTCAAACCTCAGCTGAAAAAATGTATTTTCCAATGTAAAGTCTGCACCATACATAAGCGACAAACGCAATCCCAAATAATGGCAGCTTTACCCCCCGAACGATGCACTTTCGCGCCCCCTTCACTACTACTGGCGTAGACTTCGCCGGTCCGTTCCAAATAAAAGCTTCGATGCTCCGATCTCCAACACTCGTAAAAGGCTATGTGGCCGTTTTCGTTTGCTTCACCACCAAGGCGATCCATTTGGAATTGTGTTCGGATCTCACCAGTAAGTTGAAATATTATGAGTATCAGTTTGGTACAGCAATAGGGTCGAAGAAGACTTGGAAATACATTCGGGATATTGGCATCGGTAGCAAATGTAACGATATCTTTGAAAATGTAGACGTAAGGATCGCTACCTGTCAAAAAACCACCACCTTTTGTATCAGTCAAAAAAAAAAGGAATTGTCATCTGAAAAAATCCAAACCAACATCTTGTGCTTTCGATTTAATATAATTTTGTAAATTTGTTGAATTTCATTTTCTGCTAATGCAGCAGTCTTCTCTGTAAAACCAAAAAAATCATCGTTTTTTTCTACAAAATATCAACGTATTTCTTTGCTGTGCGGCACTCAATATTTACTTTTATTACAATAATATAATCGCTAAAGCGAAGTTTTTTACTTAAATTGTTTGAATTGGACGTGATAAATAAATATAACTATACAATTTCGCAAAAGAGCGAAGCAAATAAACTGTTGTAGTTTTATCAATTGATTTTCCGCACTGGTGGAAAAAATATAAGTACAATGGAGATTTAGGACTAATTTCCTCGTGATAGTTCCATTGTCAAAAGCTAAGTCGAGAACAGATCAAGGGAATCACTCTTCATTACTGTGAGTAGCCGCTACGTGCTTAAGAAACAAAGCGTTTAAGCTTAGGACGTATTCCACATAACGCCATCGAAGTAGTTACCACGCAAGGAAGCCACCTCCGAATGGCCACCAACCATCTCCACACAGCGGTAACCCCCAGAAATACCCGGGTAAGTCTCGAATTAACTAGTGGTCTTTCGTTGCCATTGACGAAACCAGCCTCTTAACAATATACATACACATACACATATTAAGTATATCCCCCGAATAAATTTTGGTGGCTCCCGCCAAATCCAAATTTCTCCCGCCAGAATTATAATTTCCCGCCAAAAATACATTTATATATATATATATATATATATATATATATATATATATACATTCTCACCCCATATACACCTGTACGTAAAAGCGGTGCATTAAAAAATTTCGAGGCAAATCCCACACACACTTGCACAAAGTTAGCTCATTGCCCTTTAATACTTGAGTCTCTTGCGGTATAATTTAAATACATATCCCCACACTTCATTGTTGGCGATACCCAGCAAAAATTTCAGCCACATTTTCATTGCTTGAAATACCCAGCAGTAAATTCTGCAGGTCATCTCAACTAGTCCCAGACAACTCCCAATTCAGTCTAACTGGTCCTAGCCCACTACACTCTCGACCAATAGGAAAACTTATCACCCGCATAAATAAATCCTCGGCAATCTCCAAAAATTCCCAAAATAGCTAAAGTAAAATTAAGCAAGTCCTTCTTCAGAATGACTAGCGTGGTCGAAAATAAATTTATATCCGAAACGGATCTCTTTCGGATTACTGCGCTCGGTTCGGTACAACCGACATCCAAGATAACACCGAGGCATCCCTAAAAATAAAAGACAAAAATATCGTTGTGTTCTGGGAAAGGCTACAGAGCGCATATGACGCCGTCGTAGAGTCAGATGACAAAGACCATCCCGACGACTTTAAGGCCTCAGCTTTCAGCAAATACCGCGCCTGCCTTATAGCGTATAAGGACACAAAGGCAAGAATAGGCGATCATCTCCAGCTAAGGGTACTAAGCAATCCCGTCCCCGCTACAACCACCACTCCCCAAGAAAGCTCCGGGATGCATCTCAAAGTACCCGCCTGTGACACCGAAGTCTTTTACGGGAGTTATGATCAATGGCCGTCCTTCCGTGACATGTTCACGGCGGTCTATATCAACCACCCCAAACTCTCGAGCGCCCAAAAGCTGTACCACCTTAGGTACAAGACCCAAGGAAAAGCCGGCCAGATAGTAAAGCAATTCCCACTTAGTGATGAAAACTTTGCTCTGGCGTGGGAAGCCCTGAAATCCCGTTATGAAAACAAAAGAGTCCTGGTTGACAATCAAATCCGAATTCGCATGAATCTAAAAGCGATTCAATCAGAAAACAGCGATGAAATCCAAAGATTGCAATCCTCTGTAAACAACTGCCTCCAGATATTAGCAACCCAACAAGTCTCGACAGAGAGTTGGGATCCCATTTTAATTTATTTAGTAACGTCCAAGCTCCCACAAAATACTGTTGCGCTTTGGAAACAATCATTAAGTTCGCGAAGATCCTCCCGAACTGGTCCCAAATGGATAAATGTCTGACTACTAGCTACGAGATAGTGGAAAGGGTGGATCAATGGTGACCAGCCAAACCCCGATATAATCCACCATCCACCAACTTCTCAAGGCCTTCCCCAAGTCAGAACAATCCCCAGTTCAGGCAGGCTCAGACCCAAAACCAAAGCCGCAACCCCCCGCAGAACAGCAACTACGCGCAAAATCGAACAAATGCTCACGTGGCCGAGCATCAAAAAATCTACGCCTGCAGAATGTGCAAGCAGGCCTCCCACACGCTACAAAGCTGGCAATCCCTGAACGGGAAAAATTCGTGAGAGAAAACAATATGTGCGAAAACTGCCTGTCCCAAACCCACCTCTTAAAAGATTTCACAAGCACAAGAACGTGCCTCTACTGCCAAGGTCGTCCCAACTCCACCCTCCACGACGCTGGAGTACTCATAAAATCAATTACCCTCGGAAAACAACATCTCAAGTAGCAACTAGTCAGGACGTTACCAACCCAGATCCCAACGAGGAACTTCCCACCACCTCAAACGCTGCCCGCATCCAATCTTTGCATGCAGAAAATGATAGCAAGATCATTTTCCCCACAGCGATAGTGTCCATAGAACACCGAGGGGACTGCTTCAGGCTCAGAGCCTTAGTGGATCAAGGGTCAGAACGTAGCTTCATCTCGTCAAAAGCTCAAATCAAGCTAGGCCTCCCATATACCCACTGCCTATTTGAAATATCGGGCATGGGAGGCGGAGTAGTACAAACCTCCAACAAGTTATGCTCACTGACCCTAGTCTCAAATGACCACAAGGTAAAAATAAAGGTCCAGGCAATCGTGCTACCTCGGCTCACTAGGCAACTCCCAACACTCACACTAAATAACGACCAAATGCGTAAATGGTCACACCTCAAGCTAGCAGACCAGAATTCTCAGAACCCCCCCCAATTTGATCTGGTATTAGGCAGTGATCTTATCCCACAAATAATGCTAAATGGCTAGCCCAAAACGCAATAATTGGCTGGATAATAAGTGGCCATACCCCCGAAAAGGTCGGATCAGACTCCTCTCAAGCGTGGGAAGTGACGAATGTCCAGCTAAGACAATTCTGCGAAATCGAAGAAATACCCAGAGTGCGAGTGGAAACCCCAGAAGATAAAATGTGCGAAGACTTTTATCAAAGCACAACCACTCGCATGGATGACGGTCGATATATGGTTCGGCTCCTCTTTATACCAACATTCCCGAACGATATCGACCTAGGCCAATCCCGTACTGCAGCCCTACGACAGTTCCATGGGATGGAACGTACTCTCTAAAAAAGGGCGATCTCAAGCAGCAATACGACCAGGTACTCGAAGAATATCTGTCCCTAGACCACATGGAAGAATGCAGTCCCAATGAAATAGAATCCCTGGGTAAATACTGCTCATTCTATCTCCCTCACCATGCAGTCGTAAGGCCAGACAAGAAGACAACAAAAGTCAGAGTTGTATTCAACGCCTCTAAAAAGTCGGGTTCCGGTCACTCCCTCAACGATGTTTTATGTACCGGACCAACCCTCCAACCCGATCCCCGACTTATGTTGCTGAAATGGCGAACATATAAATATGTGTTTAATGGCGACGTCGAGAAAATGTACCGCTAAATTCTCTTGCACCCCGACGACCGAGACTACCAACGGATAATATTCCGAACCCCGAACACAGTCCAATCAAGGACTACAAGTTGAAAACGGTCACCTTCGGGGTTAACTGCGCGCCTTTCCTGGCTATTCGCACTATACACGAGATGTCGAAAGACATAGCCGATTCCCATCCACGCGCAGCCCCAATACAAAAATCCGAGACGTATGTTGATGATATTTTATCTGGCAGTCATGATCTCCAATCAGCCGAGCAATACCTAACAGAGGCTATAGACGCTCTCAATTCAGCCGGCTTTCCCCTAAAAAAGATCACGGCAAACCATCCCGACATCCTCCAAAAAATATCAAAAACTGATCTGCTGGAAACAAACTTTCTCGAGTTCGAAAATACTAGCACCGCCAAGACCCTGGGCATCCAGTGGAACGCCCTAACGGATACATTCTCGTATACCGTCGACTCAAATCCGGCATCCACTGCAGCCACGAAGCGGCAAATTCTCTCCTCCATTGCGAAACTTTTCGATCCCGCAGGGTGGCTGACGCCCATAATGATCCAAGCGAAGATGCTCATGCAAGGATTGTGGTTAGACGGGACCGAATGGGACGAGAAGGTCAAACCCATCCGTCTAGCCAAATGGGCGCAGTTCTCTCAAAATCTTCCCTCTATCTCAGCCATCCATATACCCCGATGGATGAATTTTAGGCCTGATCAACATGTTGAGCTCCACGGATTCTGCGACGCCTCAGAAAAGGCTTATTGCGCAACCCTGTACCTAATAAGTACCGTCGGTACTCAGGTACACTCTCACCTTATAGTGTCCAAAGGCAAAGTGGCTCCTCTCAAAACTATTAGTTTGCCACGCCTGGAGCTATGCGGAGCGCTCTTATTAGCAAAATTAGTCGCAGTAGTCCAACCCCATCTCGGCCTAAGTCAAAAAAAATTAATCATGTGGTCCGATTCGGAAATCGTGCTAGCCTGGCTGGAAAAGCCACCCCACTCGATGAAAACATACGTCTCCAACCGAACAGCGCAGATTATAGACCTCGTTGGAAATGTCCCTTGGCGACATGTGCGAAGCAAAGACAACCCCGCGGATCTTGGAACCAGAGGATGCAGCCCCGACGATCTCGCGAACTCATCGCTATGGTGGAATGGTCCAGAGTGGCTTTCCCGACCCCCCGAGGACTGGCCAACACCAACGGCCAGAAATATTGTACCCCCCGAACTTCGCCGAGTCGAAGCACTGCATGCAGCGGAAGAATCAAAAGACTTCTTAGCACGGTTCTCCTCCTATCCCGGCGCCTTACGCGTAACAGCGTACGTGTTGAAATTTATAACTCGGCTTAGAAATGCTGTAGGAGGCACTCGTACCCCTAACGATTCCGGCCTCTCTTACGCCGACGTCATGCACGCGAAAATCCGTCTGCTGAGCTTGACTCAGTCGAGATTCTTCGCTTCCGAAAGAGTTTCCCTCGAAAATTCCAAACCAATCGGAAAGCGAAGTCCCCTACTGGCACTTGACCCCTTCCTGGACACAAAGGGGATTCAACGTGCCAACGGACGATTAGTAAACGCCGAAATGACCTACAATGAGTGTCATCCCATCATTCTCCCCGAAAAGGCTCGATTTACTTCCCTCTATATAAGGTTTCTACACGAGAGCTTCCTCCATGCGGACCTCCGCCTCCTACAACAAGCTATGAGGCAGGAATTCTATACCCCCCGACTCAAACCTCAGCTGAAAAAATGTATTTTCCAATGTAAAGTCTGCACCATACATAAGCGACAAACGCAATCCCAAATAATGGCAGCTTTACCCCCCGAATGATGCACTTTCGCGCCCCCTTCACTACTACTGGCGTAGACTTCGCCGGTCCGTTCCAAATAAAAGCTTCGATGCTCCGATCTCCAACACTCGTAAAAGGCTATGTGGCCGTTTTCGTTTGCTTCACCACCAAGGCGTTCCATTTGGAATTGTGTTCGGATCTCACCAGTAAGTTGAATAGGGTCGAAGAAGACTTGGAAATACATTCGGGATATTGGCATCGGTAGCAAATGTAACGATATCTTTGAAAATGTAGACGTAAGGATCGCTACCTGTCAAAAAACCACCACCTTTTGTATCAGTCAAAAAAAAAAGGAATTGTCATCTGAAAAAATCCAAACCAACATCTTGTGCTTTCGATTTAAAATAATTTTGTAAATTTGTTGAATTTCATTTTCTGCTAATGCAGCAGTCTTCTCTGTAAAACCAAAAAAATCATCGTTTTTTTCTACAAAATATCAACGTATTTCTTTGCTGTGCGGCACTCAATATTTACTTTTATTACAATAATATAATCGCTAAAGCGAAGTTTTTTACTTAAATTGTTTGAATTGGACGTGATAAATAAATATAACTATACAATTTCGCAAAAGAGCGAAGCAAATAAACTGTTGTAGTTTTATCAATTGATTTTCCGCACTGGTGGAAAAAATATAAGTACAATGGAGATTTAGGACTAATTTCCTCGTGATAGTTCCATTGTCAAAAGCTAAGTCGAAAACAGATCAAGGGAATCACTCTTCATTACTGTGAGTAGCCGCTACGTGCTTAAGAAACAAAGCGTTTAAGCTTAGGACGTATTCCACATAACGCCATCGAAGTAGTTACCACGCAAGGAAGCCACCTCCGAATGGCCACCAACCATCTCCACACAGCGGTAACCCCCCGAAATACCCGGGTAAGTCTCGAATTAACTAGTGGTCGTTCGTCGCCATTGACGAAACCAGCCTCTTAACAATATACATACACATACACATATTAAGTATATCCCCCGAATAAATTTTGGTGGCTCCCGCCAAATCCAAATTTCTCCCGCCAGAATTATAATTTCCCGCCAAAAATACATTTATATATATATATATATATATATATATATACATTCTCACCCCATATACACCTGTACGTAAAAGCGGTGCATTAAAAAATTTCGAGGCAAATCCCACACACACTTGCACAAAGTTAGCTCATTGCTCTTTAATACTTGAGTCTCTTGCGGTATAATTTAAATACATATCCCCACACTTACATTGTTGGCGATACCCAGCAAAAATTTCAGCCACATTTTCATTGCTTGAAATACCCAGCAGTAAATTCTGCAGGTCATCTCAACTGGTCCCAGACAACTCCCAATTCAGTCTAACTGGTCCTAGCCTACTACACTCTCGACCAATAGGAAAACTTATCACCCGCATAAATAAATCCTCGGCAATCTCCAAAAATTCCCAAAATAGCTAAAGTAAAATTAAGCAAGTCCTTCTTCAGAATGACTAGCGTGGTCGAAAATAAATTTATATCCGAAACGGATCTCTTTCGGATTACTGCGCTCGGTTCGGTACAACCGACATCCAAGATAACACCGAGGCATCCCTAAAAATAAAAGACAAAAATATCGATGTGTTCTGGGAAAGGCTACAGAGCGCATATGACGCCGTCGTAGAGTCAGATGACAAAGACCATCCCGACGACTTTAAGGCCTCAGCTTTCAGCAAATACCGCGCCTGCCTTATAGCGTATAAGGACACAAAGGCAAGAATAGGCGATCATCTCCAGCTAAGGGTACTAAGCAATCCCGTCCCCGCTACAACCACCACTCCCCAAGAAAGCTCCGGGATGCATCTCAAAGTACCCGCCTGTGACACCGAAGTCTTTTACGGGAGTTATGATCAATGGCCGTCCTTCCGTGACATGTTCACG
This sequence comes from Eurosta solidaginis, assembly GCF_040869045.1. Taxonomy (NCBI): domain Eukaryota; kingdom Metazoa; phylum Arthropoda; class Insecta; order Diptera; family Tephritidae; genus Eurosta; species Eurosta solidaginis. Next base: position 10,414,582 of record NC_090324.1, read on the forward strand.
GCGGTCTATATCAACCACCCCAAACTCTGAGCGCCCAAAAACTGTACCACCTTAGGTACAAGACCCAAGGAAAAGCCGGCCAGATAGTAAAGCAATTCCCACTTAGTGATGAAAACTTTGCTCTGGCGTGGGAAGCCCTGAAATCCCGTTATGAAAACAAAAGAGTCCTGGTTGACAATCAAATCCGAATTCGCATGAATCTAAAAGCGATTCAATCAGAAAACAGCGATGAAATCCAAAGATTGCAATCCTCTGTAAACAACTGCCTCCAGATATTAGCAACCCAACAAGTCTCGACAGAGAGTTGGGATCCCATTTTAATTTATTTAGTAACGTCCAAGCTCCCACAAAATATTGTTGCGCTTTGGAAACAATCATTAAGTTTGCGAAGATCCTCCCGAACTGGTCCCAAATGGATAAATTTCTGACTACTAGCTACGAGATAGTGGAAAGGGTGGATCAATGGTGACCAGCCAAACCCCGATATAATCCACCATCCACCAACTTCTCAAGGCCTTCCCCAAGTCAGAACAATCCCCAGTTCAGGCAGGCTCAGACCCAAAACCAAAGCCGCAACCCCCCGCAGAACAGCAACTACGCGCAAAATCGAACAAATGCTCACGTGGCCGAGCATCAAAAAATCTACGCCTGCAGAATGTGCAAGCAGGCCTCCCACACGCTACAAAGCTGGCAATCCCTGAACGGGAAAAATTCGTGAGAGAAAACAATATGTGCGAAAACTGCCTGTCCCAAACCCACCTCTTAAAAGATTGCACAAGCACAAGAACGTGCCTCTACTGCCAAGGTCGTCCCAACTCCACCCTCCACGACGCTGGAGTATCTCATAAAATCAATGGCCCTCGGAAAACATCATCTCAAGTAGCAACTAGTCAGGACGTTACCAACCCAGATCCCAACGAGGAACTTCCCACCACCTCAAACGCTGCCCGCATCCAATCTTTGCATGCAGAAAATGATAGCAAGATCATTTTCCCCACAGCGATAGTGTCCATAGAACACCGAGGGGACTGCTTCAGGCTCAGAGCCTTAGTGGATCAAGGGTCAGAACGTAGCTTCATCTCGTCAAAAGCTCAAATCAAGCTAGGCCTCTGTTACGTGGCTGACTGTTTGGGTGGTGAGGAGCGGCGGCAAGCAGGTATGCTTGCGGGCCCAGGCTAGCTCGTCGTCTTGGGCGGGGTATTGCACCACCGACCTCACCCGCAGCCACATGAACAAAATTGGGGTTCATACCTGCATGATGGAAAAAAAGGATGAAAGAAAAGCTGAAAAAGATATAAATAGACGTGAGGGGCAAAGTTATAGAGGGGAAAGCATGAGGGGCAGAAAAAGTGAAGGCCTGTCCTGTCAGGTGGAGTCTACCCTCCCTCTGCAGTGCAACTTGCACTGCACCGTGGGCACTGTGCTGACTCCTGTTTACCTTACAGTGCCCCCAAGCCTGACACTAGTCTGTCCTTCTGTCAATTGGTCATTTTTCTCTACCACTCACCTTCACCTTACCTTGCCACGCACAAGCGCAGCACCAACACCAAGATTTGACTTAGCCCTGCATTATTGAAACTATTAAAATTTCATCCAAACATACTTCTTATGATTTATTTACAAAATTTTTGGTTTCCAAATTACCAACTAATACCCTACTACCAGTTCAATAATTTCAATAAAACTTTAAACTCAAAGTTTACTACAAAATAATTTTCCAAGGGCTTCAAAAGTTTACTCAAAGTAACAATAAAAAAATTGCTCAAACTTAATGCTAACTTTTATTACTGGCGAACATTAAAAATTCATAAGAGTGCAAGAACCAGTAGATACATTCCAAATTAAATTCTATAAAAAAAATACCTACGACTAATAGACCAAGTGTCTGGCCTCAAACAAAAAAATTTAAACTTTTAGGGCCACCCTAATGCGGTATTATTAATAGGAGCTAATTCTAATTCTAAAGATACAAATTCAAATAAAATAAAATAAGAGGGCGAATAGAAAAAAAATTCAAGTACCCTAATCCCTGACCTACCGCAACCGCTCAAATAAACATAAGATCAATTATGTACACAGCAAAAGTAGGTCATCAAGGAAAAGAATTCATGTGTATATGCAAACAAATGGTATGTATGTAAGTACGTTTGTGACGTTTTCCATGCATGCACATATGTTCGTTGCACTCTGTTTTTATTTTCTGCCTTGCTAATTCCTGTTCTATTTTTGCAAGAGCAGGAATCTGTGCTAACACATGTACATACAACTAAACAGGCGTATTCTGATAAATTTTTTATATTTCACTCAAAACACTCACCAAGTTACTCTCCTTATCCAACGGCGCCGCTGCAGTTGAGTAGCTGAAACAAAAAACTCAAACATACATACGTACATATGACCACGCCCAACCACTGATCAAGATCGATCGCATACGGTCTTGGATGTGAGCGTATTAATAGTGATAAAGTTATAGCCGTGCTGACAATATATATAAAAAAAAAAACGAGTGAAAGAAAAGAAAAATTCGAAAGAAAACAAAAAAATTATAAAAAAAAATTCAACAATGTTTCAGGAGTTTAAAAGCAAGCTCCTGAGGCTAAATGTGCGGAAGTCAGGGGTAAGTTTGTCGGAAGCGTTCCGGCAAAGAAGTATGTATGTGCGATCTGGGCAAACCAAATTAGTAAAATAAGTAAGTTCAAAATTGCATAATTTCGACTTAGTCCAAAAAAAAAACATGTGCGGACGTGGAACTGTGGGCAGAGCGCACCGATAAAGATCGGCGTACTCAGAACATAGTAATTAACCAAAAAAAAGGAGTGTAAAGAATCAAAAAAAAAAATAAATGAGTAAATAAATGTCAGAAGAAAAGGAAAAGTGTGAGTGAAAAGTTACTCAACAAAAATTTAAAAAGTGAAGTTAAATTACTTAACGAAAACTTTACTTCGAAAAATTTTCAATTTAGAAACTAGCAAAAGTAAAGCTCGAAGCCTTTCGCTTTCTTCACACCTTTTTTTTTTTGCACCAAAATCTATATCCCAAAAGGAACATACATATGGATAGAAATATACATATGTAAAAAGGTATGCGTTAAATACAAACGTGTTACTTGTTACAAGGACAGAAAAGAAATTTTGAAGTTAAATGTTGGTGATTATTTCTGCTGCCGCCGTGGTGTTGTGTTTTGTTGTGAAATGGTGTTGTTGTTGGCCTCTGGAGGCTGACCGAGCTGATGCAAATTTATTATGTTGAGCAGGGATGAAGATGGAGTTGTTGTGGTTGTAGTTGTTGTGGTGATATATCGCCGATACCGCTTTTATGCTTCTTTATATGTTAGCTTCTTATCCGTGTGATGCTGATAAAAATTACTTTGTTGGGCTGGTTGGTGGATGGAGATAGTGTTGTTATAGTTGTTGTTGTGGTGGCAATGTATTGCCGGTATCAAAATATGTGGTTGTTGTTGGCGTTGCGCCGCCAATAAATACCTGTGTTGTGCTAGGTGTTGTGCCGTCGGTGAAAAACCTCTGTGTAGTTTTTGTATGCGTGATGTGCCGTCGGAAAAACGTTGCTGTCAAAATGTGTTGTGGTTGTTGCTGATGTTTTCTGTGACACGTTTCTTTTGTTGCAATACCAATTAAGTGTGGCCGCAGGTGGGAATTGTAATTGCCAATAGAAAAAAGGGGTTTTACTTGTAACTGGCGTTGCGCCGTCGATGAACAAATATATGTTTGTTGTTGGGTGCGCTGTCGCTAATTTGGCTTTTAGGCCGCTAACCGAAATTTTCAATTCTCCGCCGCGTGCGTTCTTTCCAAAAGTGCCCTGGTAATATACAAAAAAACATTATTCTTCAAGAATTCCTAATGTGGAAAAACTGGTGAAGCTGAAACTTATTATTTTTTTTTTTCTTCTTTTTTTTGTCTGCATTATTAATATACGCACCGACACACATATGTCTGTATGTAGGCGTGCATACATGCATGCAAGTTTTCTCTTGGCTTGCTTGGAAAATTGGCTATATGGAAGCCAACTTCCCAGTGGGCCTGCCAAGCTGAAAAAGAAAACCCATCCAAAGCCAACGAAAACCATTAGACTCACCTGGTTTTTAGCTGTCGCGACACCCGTTGTGGTTTAGCTCATTTCTGCTGTCACAGTCAGGATCGGGAGCTAGGTGGCAAGGTTAGCGTTCGCGATACTCTTTTCGCCGCGCACTACACAAAAAACTTTAACTGTCTAAACTATTTAGCAAACAGTCTTTACTGCGATTTGAGGCGCGCACTAAGAACTGGGTGTATTTAAAGATTTTTAAGACTTTAACACTGCACTTACACTCACTGGCACTGATGAAATAATACTTTGGCCCGTTGGCTCATTTTGCCCCTTCTTATAGCTACCGCCGTGGTAAGGAACGTTACCCAGAAACGGAGAATTTTTACCTTTACATGCCAAACTTTCTTTTCGGCTTTCCCGTATTTTCCATCTATACAATCATGCACTCATACATTCATACGCTTACTGCTCCACACAACGAACACCTACACAGATACATTTGGTTCGTGCCTTGGCCGCTTACACTGATGCATCCACACGTTCATAGCCTTTCACAAATACACATCCACCTACATAATACCGAACAGAACAAACACATAGTTACATATCATTCGTCAAGGCTGCTAGGTTGTTAGCAGCATGGTGAAATTTTTCTTATTATAACAACATGATGCCAAGCGCAACATCTAATTTCCGTTGCAACATTGGGTTCACTACAGGTACAATGTTGTCAATGTTAATGTTATCATGTTAATATTATTTTAATGGCAACATTGCGGCTAAGGCACGGACCTGGACACAAAACACATAAACACATAGACGCATATCACTCTGCCACTCATTCAAGCCAGTATGGCGACAGGCTGTCGTTACAGGCTCGCAACCGCCGATGGTGTCGGCACTATGGAGCGTGTGCGTAAAGAATCCAAACGCAGCCTGCTAAGTATTATTTCCTGCGTCCGACGTGTGGCCTCGACCCACGACTCAATGCCGGGCCTATTTTTTTTTCGCCTTTAAACTTTTCACACTACTTAACTACGAACTAAATCACTGGGCTAATGCTACTACTTACACCTATATCACCTATACATCTCTAATAGTAAATAAGGTATCACAGATAAAATAAATAACAAAACCAATAAAAAAAAAAAATAAAATAAAATAGAAAAAAAATAAAATATCACAGTTAGCAGAACAAAAAAAAATTGTATGAAATAAAATATCACAGATGGCAAAAAAAAAAATGTATATAGCAAAAAATATCACAGATCAAATAGTCAAGTAGGTAAAATAAATAAAATAAAAAAATAAATAAATGCAAAAATAATCAAATAAATAAAAAGTCAAAAAAAAAAAAAAAAATATATAAATAAAAGTAATTTAATAATATAGTCACATACGTCAATAAATTAATAAATACAATACGTCGACAAATAAATAAATAACATAGAACAAGAGTACTAGCACTACAAAAACATTAAACTATTTTGCAAAAATGTCTTTAGCGTGGTATACGCCGATCTTTTTCCCATTGCTGTCGCCAAGCTCGTACATCGAATTACCTATAGAATTAAGTACGATACACTTTACTTGTTTCGGAGCTAGCTTGGCGTTGTAGTTATCGACCTGGGAACTTTGCTTAAAGTTTCGGCGGTATACCACTTGTCCAATTTGAAACTTTACATCTCTACTTCTAGTGTCATATATCTTTTTACTCCTATCATGGGCCAACTTCAGCTCTTTCATAATCTTGTTCCTAATCATTTGCATTCTATCGCTTGTTGCCTCTATCTCACAATCAACATCCTTTACCGCCGCCAGCTTTCGGTATAGCTCGTATGATGCAGCATGCTGTATCATAGGCATACCGAAAGTGGCATAATATGGAGACATGTTGATGGCTGAGTGTACAACGCTGCGGAGGGCAAATGCGGCATCGCTGACGCATTTGTCCCAGTTTTTCTGGTTATCCCTTATAAAGGATCTAATGATCTGCAGAACAGATCTATTTACCCTCTCCGCAGCGTTACCCTGTGGCGAATAAAATGCAGTTTTTATATGTTTGGTACCATATTTTTCTAAAAAGTTGTTGAAGATCTCACACACAAACTGTTTTCCGTTGTCCGAATGGACATATTCGGGCACGCCGAATGTGTGGAAAACATCTTTCTCTAAATATTTTATGACTTCAGCTGAAGTTGCCCTTCTCATTGGTTTTAAAAACACAAACTTCGAGAAGTGATCTAAACATACAAAGACATACACATGACCCTCACTAGTACGCGGATAAGGACCCATAAAATCAATGAACAGACGTTGGAAAGGTCGTTCTGTTAGCTTCTGTTTACCCATCATCGGTTGTTTAAACACGTTTTGAGTTTTGTTAGTTTTGCAGGTTTCGCAGTCTTTTACATGGGCGCATACGTCGGTGACCATTCCTGGCCAGTAATATTTCTGACGTAGTCGTGACAGTGTCTTGTGGATGCCACCATGACCAGCGGACGGTGAGCTATGAGACGACTCTACCAGCCCCGGTCGCAGTTCCGACGGAACCCAGAGCTTCCAGGTCTGGTCCGCTAGAAGATCGTCCCCCCCTGTCGAATTGCGTCCGTTTGTAAACGTAACCGTCCGATAAACACAGATCCGGTAACTTGTCTTTGTTCTCGGTGACCGTCTTTTTCAACTCCGTATACTCCTCCGACTCGAAGCACGGTGACTCGAGACACACGTCTATGGCTCGGTAATTCGTCTGTATTTCGTCCATGTGCATTCGTGAGAGTGTGTCGGGAACCACGTTTTGCGCACCTTTTCGATGTTGGATATCGAAATCATACCCCTGGAGTTTCAAACTCCACCTTGCCAACCTCCCAGAAAGATCTTTCTGATTCATGAGCCATTTGAGGCTGGCATGATCAGTTATGATGGTGAACGGGGTTCCTTCCACATAAGGTCGGAATCTTTTAACACTCACGATCGCAGCATAGCATTCTAGTTCTGTTATGATGTAGTTCTTCTGCGCTTTATTTAGTTTTGCCGAAACGTAGGCAATCGGTCTTTCGTTCTGGTCATCGTCCAACTGAAACAAAACCCCTCCCACTCCGTCCGTTGATGCATCACATTGAATATAAAAACGACGCTTAAAGTCAGGATGTGTGAGCACCGGTGCCGAAACCAAACTCTGCTTTAAAATTTCAAATGATTTTATTGCTTCTTCCGTCATTGCAAACTTTTTGATTTTGTCTTTCTTGAGGCAGTCGTGCAGCGGGGCTGCAATAGTCGCATAGTCCTGTATAAAACGTCGGTACCAGCCCGACATACCCAGGAACCGTCGTAGTTGCTTCGGGGTTTTCGGAACTGGAAAGTCCCTCACAGCTACCACTTTGTTGGCGTCTGTCCTAATACATCCATCCCCGACTACGTATCCTAGATAGTGAACTTCTTTAAAACAAAACTTGCTTTTTTCTACGTTAATTGTTAACTTAGCCTCGCGAAGACACCGAGCGACCTTTTCCAATAAACACATATGGGACTCGAAATCTACAGAACAAACTAACAAATCGTCAAGATAAACAAAAACACATTCACGTAAAGCGGCCGGAATGACCTTGTCCATGAGACGACACATTCGTTGCGCTGCATTGCACAACCCGAAAGGCATGACGGTGAAATGGTATAGGGGTCGGCCAGGGACAGTAAAAGCAGTCTTTTCTCTTGACTTCTTCTCCAGAGGAATCTGCCAGAAAGCGTCCTTCAAATCTATCGCGGAAATAAATCGTGTATTTTGTAGTCGGCTGAGGATTCCATCAATGTGGGGTAAGGGGTAGGCATCCTTAATTGTTCGTTCGTTGACTTTGCGAGCGTCAAGGCATAAGCGGTTTTTCCTCCCTTTTATTACCAGCGATACCGGCGAATTCCAGCTGCTGTTGGACTCCTCGATGACTCCCATGTCCAACATTCGATCTAACTCTGCGTATATGAGTTTTTGAATAGCTGGTGAAATCGGGTAATGGCGCTGCTTTACTGGCAGATTCTCGTCAACCACCTCGATGACGTGTTCCTCCTTATCTGTTTGACCTAACCCTAATACCGCGAAGGACGGGAATTGGGCTTTCACACGCTCCAACCTATTATTTTGCTCCGGCGTTAAAACGTGCTGCACAGCATCGAAAGACAAGTCACCCTCGGCGGGCACGAGCTCCGCCACACTGGCTATATTTGGACACACATTCCCATTCATACCCTTACTCACAACACTCATACCAAAGGCCTGCCAAAAATCTATCCCAAAATATACTTCCTGTTGCAGATCAGGAACTATCAAAAATTCTAATTCCCTGGTCGTATTATCCCACACGACTGGTAACTTTATGACCCCTACCACGGCGGTTTCCTCCCCGTTCGCGGTTCGGATATTTGGCCCTTGATTGGCACAATCAAGGCTTCCTTTCCCCGAAGGAGTGCAGCTGAGTCTTTGCCTAAGCAGCTGGCACTCGCCCCTGAGTCCAAGAGAGCCAGGACCTCGTGACCTCCTATATTTGTTTTGGCGAAAAACCTATTATCTCCTTTCACTGTAACAATTGTTGAAACTATTTTATTCCTCAACCTTTTAAAATATTTCCTCTTTTCCCTCATTTTCTCTATCTTCGTAAAATTTCTGTTTTTCCTACTTGCATTTATTGTATCACAAAATATCCTCTTTCTCGCTTCTTCGTACTCTAGCTTTCTTTGGTGTAAACTCTTAATCTCCTTCTTTTCCGGTGTTATTCTTGGTTGATTCACTTCTTCCCTGTTTTCCGTATCTCTTCTCCTCAAAATTTTTACTTGAGTGTTTCCGGGTTGCCTGTCTCCTGGCTGGAGTCCCCGGTCAACTCCGCCAGCCTCGGGTTTCCCTGCTTGGGCTTAAAAACACAGAAGGACGAATCACTACCACAAGCAAAACAGACCATATTGTGGAACGAAGACGAACATTTATTTGGTTTTTGTGCTTCTGCCGGGTTTTTCACAAAGTGATCCACCGGCATACCGCACGAAAAACACAACATCAAGTGGAAGGGTGATGCACAAAAGGAGTTGACAGTCGACTTAGACGCAGGACTAACAGAAGGACGAACACTATTGGGATTGGCTGTGGTTTGGTGTTGGGGTAGGGATTGGGATTGGTGTTGGGGTGGGCGCTGAGGCTTCCTATCAAAAGCTTCGACTTTTGTTTCCCCTAATTGCTCTGGCTGTTCAAAATTAATTTCATTAATGGCCCTCGACCTACTTTTATTTTCTTTAATAAGCTTTTCGGCTCTCTTGCATTCCGACTTGAGCTCCGCCAACGAGTCCATTTTTATGGCGGAGGTCAAGTTGGCCAGGTACGGTTTGAGGTTGCCCCTGATGATGCCAACCAACTCCCTCTCAGGGATCCTCTTCCGCAAACGGAATGTCATATTGTGGACTTCGGCATAAAAGTCATCAAAAGCTTCCGCGGGCAGCTGTTTCCTTTCCATGATTTCACGGATGATTTCATAGTCGGACTCGGCAGTCTTGAAGTGGCTCAGCAGCTCGGACTTTAGCTCAAAGTAGCCAAAGTTCGGCTCCTCCGCATGGTCTTCAAGGACCTGCCAATACCACTTCAAGGCACCGCCGGAAACCAGACAATGAAAGTCCGTGAAAAGCTGGAAGAAGGAAATATTATGCTGCTCGCGCATCCTTTCCACCCGAAAGATGAAGCTTTCGACGCTTATACCTTTACTTGTTCCATCGAATTTGATGTGCCATTTTTCCAAATCTAACTTTTTCCACCTTGGAGGGTCACTACCATCTCGCTCAGTAATCCGACTGCCACTCGGAATACCGTTGCGGGTAGCAGGCTCCCCCCTACGGTTCTGAGGCTCGGGCGTGGATGCCACAGCGGACCGATGTCCCACCGCGTGACTGGATGCCTCCATCTCTGCCACGCGACCACCAAGATGATCGACGTTGGTCTTGATGCTTCGCACTTCACCCGCCATTTGCACCACCAAATCTTGTTGTTGCGCCATCATCGCCATCATGCGGCTCAGCTGTTCAACATTGGTTGCATGCTCATTAGCGTCGGTGCGAGGAGCATTCATGCCGCCGTTAACCATTGCTGGTGCGTTTCGCGGTGTAACATCGCCCCCCTGTGCACCCACGTTGTCTCTATCGGACATTTGGCACACCAAATCGATCTTCTGGGAAAAATTTAAGCTATTTTCCGAGTCGTTGAACGACACCCCGTTCGCGAAAGAGAGCCTAATCGGGCGTTCAGGGCCAAACGAACCGAAAATCCGCGAAGCGCACCTATTGAAATAATCCGTAGGCACAAAGTCTATGGGCCTCGGAATCCCTGTGTCAATCTGCGTGAAAAGTGAACCAGCAATCTGGTTTTCAAGAGCCCTGGCACGACTCCTTGTAACACGCCTATTGGAATCTAAAATTCCCAATCCCCCAAAAGATCTTTCCTCCGTATATTTTTCCCGGCCTTGGTCAGACATTCACTGTCTGCAGCGGCAAAAACTGTTAATCCAAAAACCCAAAAAAACGCAGGAACAATCGAATAAATATATATAATACCTCCAAGGAATCGATATCCCGACCGCAACCCAAATGGAAAAACAAAAAGACAAACAAATTATGCGAAAAAGAAAAAAAAAAAAAAAAGATAAGATGCAAAGAAAATATTCCAATAAAAGCAAACTGTTTGTATTTGCAGATCTAAATAATAAAAGCGTAAACACTATAAGATAACAGGTTCAAATTCACCCAAAACCCAATAAAAAATATATATAAATAATGGATATTAACTAATAGATATAAAAATTACAATGTAGGTATATAAAAATTCAATCAATTAATAGGTAATATGTTTGTGTGTGTGTATGTATATATGTGTATGGTAATTCAAGTAATGGTGTGGATATGACAAAAAAACTGAAATTGTATATCTTAAACGCCTAGAAAGGAATTAATAAAGTTCACCCAAAACCCAAGTTCAAAAATAAAATCGAAAAATAAAAACTTAGTTCTAATTATTACAAAAAAATTACAAGATACTCTGTAATTTATGGAATATGCTAAACACCTACAAAATGTATACGACTTTCAATATACATATGTATGTGTAAAAAAAAAATTTTTTTTTTTTTTCAAGTCCCTAATACTAAAAATGGAAAGCAATATGAAACAACCCTAAGAACGATATAATAGCAAAAACCAAAAATTTTATAACGCAGTTTGAACAAATTTGTTTGGAAATAATTCCAATAAGAAAATATAAAAAGACTAAATTGGTAATTAGCCAGTAAAAAAAAGTCACTACTGAAATTGAGTGTGTATTGGTGTGTGCGGTGCTGCCTTGGCGAAGGTTCGATGAAGGCAGTGTGTTCGTTCGTATCTATATCCTGTGTAGTCAGTCTTCGTGCTGTCCGTGGAAGTGTGGCACTTCACGTTCAAGAACTTGTTCCTAAGCGTGGATGCCACACCTCCTACTCCTAAATATCGTGGCGACGACTGTAAACCTCACTTACCGGCAGTGCTGGACTCCCGGTAAGGTAGCTTGAACAGCTCGCCACGATCTCCTACCTAAGTCCGTCGCTAGCTAAGTGCCATACCAGTTACCACTTTGTCGAGCTGTTAAAGTTCAACAAAGGAACCCTGACATGGGCACTCAGCTAATCCCTATCCTCTGGTCATGATGACACTTGTCGATCAGGTGAACCCAACCGGCGTTGCCATCATGACTGTCCCTGTCCTGTCAAAAGACGGAAATAAGGATTGGGTTTGGAAGGGTAAAAGAAAAAAAAATGGAAAATCTAAGAAAGGAAAGGTTGGGAAAAAATTAAGAATTTCAAAAATTACAAATAGGAAATAATTAATTAAAGTAAAAATGGGAAATTTAAAAGAAGAGATCATTAATTAACGTGTAAATGAAAAATTGGTCGAGCTATTAACGTTCGTAATACCAACGCTAAAAACTGATAGAAAATTTTGGAAACTAAAAAAAATGTAAGCGGAACTTGAAGGATTAATCGGGATCGAGAAAAAAAAACTGCAAAACAAAATACAAATTTAAAATTGATAAAAAGGGAAATGGAAGAGTGAAAAAGGTGATCGGGCTATTGTCGTTGGGCGCCATTGTTACGTGGCTGACTGTTTGGGTGGTGAGGAGCGGCGGCAAGCAGGTATGCTTGCGGGCCCAGGCTAGCTCGTCGTCTTGGGCGGGGTATTGCACCACCGACCTCACCCGCAGCCACATGAACAAAATTGGGGTTCATACCTGCATGATGGAAAAAAAGGATGAAAGAAAAGCTGAAAAAGATATAAATAGACGTGAGGGGCAAAGTTATAGAGGGGAAAGCATGAGGGGCAGAAAAAGTGAAGGCCTGTCCTGTCAGGTGGAGTCTACCCTCCCTCTGCAGTGCAACTTGCACTGCACCGTGGGCACTGTGCTGACTCCTGTTTACCTTACAGTGCCCCCAAGCCTGACACTAGTCTGTCCTTCTGTCAATTGGTCATTTTTCTCTACCACTCACCTTCACCTTACCTTGCCACGCACAAGCGCAGCACCAACACCAAGATTTGACTTAGCCCTGCATTATTGAAACTATTAAAATTTCATCCAAACATACCTCTTATGATTTATTTACAAAATTTTTGGTTTCCAAATTACCAACTAATACCCTACTACCAGTTCAATAATTTCAATAAAACTTTAAACTCAAAGTTTACTACAAAATAATTTTCCAAGGGCTTCAAAAGTTTACTCAAAGTAACAATAAAAAAATTGCTCAAACTTAATGCTAACTTTTATTACTGGCGAACATTAAAAATTCATAAGAGTGCAAGAACCAGTAGATACATTCCAAATTAAATTCTATAAAAAAAATACCTACGACTAATAGACCAAGTGTCTGGCCTCAAACAAAAAAATTTTAACTTTTAGGGCCACCCTAATGCGGTATTATTAATAGGAGCTAATTCTAATTCTAAAGATACAAATTCAAATAAAATAAAATAAGAGGGCGAATAGAAAAAAAATTCAAGTACCCTAATCCCTGACCTACCGCAACCGCTCAAATAAACATAAGATCAATTATGTACACAGCAAAAGTAGGTCATCAAGGAAAAGAATTCATGTGTATATGCAAACAAATGGTATGTATGTAAGTACGTTTGTGACGTTTTCCATGCATGCACATATGTTCGTTGCACTCTGTTTTTATTTTCTGCCTTGCTAATTCCTGTTCTATTTTTGCAAGAGCAGGAATCTGTGCTAACACATGTACATACAACTAAACAGGCGTATTCTGATAAATTTTTTATATTTCACTCAAAACACTCACCAAGTTACTCTCCTTATCCAACGGCGCCGCTGCAGTTGAGTAGCTGAAACAAAAAACTCAAACATACATACGTACATATGACCACGCCCAACCACTGATCAAGATCGATCGCATACGGTCTTGGATGTGAGCGTATTAATAGTGATAAAGTTATAGCCGTGCTGACAATATATATAAAAAAAAAAACGAGTGAAAGAAAACAAAAATTCGAAAGAAAACAAAAAAATTATAAAAAAAAATTCAACAATGTTTCAGGAGTTTAAAAGCAAGCTCCTGAGGCTAAATGTGCGGAAGTCAGGGGTAAGTTTGTCGGAAGCGTTCCGGCAAAGAAGTATGTATGTGCGATCTGGGCAAACCAAATTAGTAAAATAAGTAAGTTCAAAATTGCATAATTTCGACTTAGTCCAAAAAAAAAACATGTGCGGACGTGGAACTGTGGGCAGAGCGCACCGATAAAGATCGGCGTACTCAGAACATAGTAATTAACCAAAAAAAAGGAGTGTAAAGAATCAAAAAAAAAAAAAAATGAGTAAATAAATGTCAGAAGAAAAGGAAAAGTGTGAGTGAAAAGTTACTCAACAAAAATTTAAAAAGTGAAGTTAAATTACTTAACGAAAACTTTACTTCGAAAAATTTTCAATTTAGAAACTAGCAAAAGTAAAGCTCGAAGCGGCCACCGTGGTGTGATGGTAGCGTGCTCCGCCTATCACACCGTATGCCCTGGGTTCAACTCCCGGGCAAAGCAACATCAAAGTTTTAGAAATAAGATTTTTCAATTAGAAGAAAATTTTTCTAAGCGGGGTCGCCCCTCGGCAGTGTCTGGCAAGCGCTCCGATTGTATTTCTGCCATGAAAAGCTCTCAGTGAAAACTCATCTGCCTTGCAGATGCCGTTCGGAGTCGGCATAAAACATGTAGGTCCCGTCCGGCCAATTTGTAGGGAAAAATCAAGAGGAGCACGACGCAAATTGGAAGAGAAGCTCGGCCTTAGATCTCTTCGGAGGTTATCGCGCCTTACATTTATTTTTTTTTTTTTTTTACTTGTTACAAGGACAGAAAAGAAATTTTGAAGTTAAATGTTGGTGATTATTTCTGCTGCCGCCGTGGTGTTGTGTTTTGTTGTGAAATGGTGTTGTTGTTGGCCTCTGGAGGCTGACCGAGCTGATGCAAATTTATTATGTTTAGCAGGGATGAAGATGGAGTTGTTGTAGTTGTAGTTGTTGTGGTGATATATCGCCGATACCGCTTTTATGCTTCTTTATATGTTAGCTTCTTATCCGTGTGATGCTGATAAAAATTACTTTGTTGGGCTGGTTGGTGGATGGAGATAGTGTTGTTATAGTTGTTGTTGTGGTGGCAATGTATTGCCGGTATCAAAATATGTGGTTGTTGTTGGCGTTGCGCCGCCAATAAATACCTGTGTTGTGCTAGGTGTTGTGCCGTCGGTGAAAAACCTCTGTGTAGTTTTTGTATGCGTGATGTGCCGTCGGAAAAACGTTGCTGTCAAAATGTGTTGTGGTTGTTGCTGATGTTTTCTGTGACACGTTTCTTTTGTTGCAATACCAATTAAGTGTGGCCGCAGGTGGGAATTGTAATTGCCAATAGAAAAAAGGGGTTTTACTTGTAACTGGCGTTGCGCCGTCGATGAACAAATATATGTTTGTTGTTGGGTGCGCTGTCGCTAATTTGGCTTTTAGGGCGCTAACCGAAATTTTCAATTCTCCGCCGCGTGCGTTCTTTCCAAAAGTGCCCTGGTAATATACAAAAAAACATTATTCTTCAAGAATTCCTAATGTGGAAAAACTGGTGAAGCTGAAACTTATTATTTTTTTTTTTCTTCTTTTTTTTGTCTGCATTATTAATATACGCACCGACACACATATGTCTGTATGTAGGCGTGCATACATGCATGCAAGTTTTCTCTTGGCTTGCTTGGAAAATTGGCTATATGGAAGCCAACTTCCCAGTGGGCCTGCCAAGCTGAAAAAGAAAACCCATCCAAAGCCAACGAAAACCATTAGACTCACCTGGTTTTTAGCTGTCGCGACACCCGTTGTGGTTTAGCTCATTTCTGCTGTCACAGTCAGGATCGGGAGCTAGGTGGCAAGGTTAGCGTTCGCGATACTCTTTTCGCCGCGCACTACACAAAAAACTTTAACTGTCTAAACTATTTAGCAAACAGTCTTTACTGCGATTTGAGGCGCGCACTAAGAACTGGGTGTATTTAAAGATTTTTAAGGCTTTAACACTGCACTTACACTCACTGGCACTGATGAAATAATACTTTGGCCCGTTGGCTCATTTTGCCCCTTCTTATAGCTACCGCCGTGGTAAGGAACGTTACCCAGAAACGGAGAATTTTTACCATTACATGCCAAACTTTCTTTTCGGCTTTCCCGTATTTTCCATCTATACAATCATGCACTCATACATTCATACGCTTACTGCTCCACACAACGAACACCTACACAGATACATTTGGTTCGTGCCTTGGCCGCTTACACTGATGCATCCACACGTTCATAGCCTTTCACAAATACACATCCACCTACATAATATCGAACAGAACAAACACATAGTTACATATCATTCGTCAAGGCTGCTAGGTTGTTAGCAGCATGGTGAAATTTTTCTTATTATAACAACATGATGCCAAGCGCAACATCTAATTTCCGTTGCAACATTGGGTTCACTACAGGTACAATGTTGTCAATGTTAATGTTATCATGTTAATATTATTTTAATGGCAACATTGCGGCTAAGGCACGGACCTGGACACAAAACACATAAACACATAGACGCATATCACTCTGCCACTCATTCAAGCCAGTATGGCGACAGGCTGTCGTTACACCTCCCATATACCCATTGCCTATTTGAAATATCGGGCATGGGAGGCGGAGTAGTACAAACCTCCAACAAGTTATGCTCACTGACCCTAGTCTCAAATGACCACAAGGTAAAAATAAAGGCCCAGGCAATCGTGCTACCTCGGCTCACTAGGCAACTCCCAACACTCACACTAAATAACGACCAAATGCGTAAATGGTCACACCTCAAGCTAGCAGACCAGAATTCTCAGAACCCCCCCCCCCCCCCCCCCCCCCAATTTGATCTGGTATTAGGCAGTGATCTTATCCCACAAATAATGCTAAATGGCTAGCCCAAAACACAATATTTGGCTGGATAATAAGTGGCCATACCCCCGAAAAGGTCGGATCAGACTCCTCTCAAGCGTGGGAAGTGACGAATGTCCAGCTAAGACAATTCTGCGAAATCGAAGAAATACCCAGAGTGCGAGTGGAAACCCCAGAAGATAAAATGTGCGAAGACTTTTATCAAAGCACAACCACTCGCATGGATGACGGTCGATATATGGTTCGGCTCCTCTTTATACCAACATTCCCGAACGATATCGACCTAGGCCAATCCCGTACTGCAGCCCTACGACAGTTCCATGGGATGGAACGTACTCTCTCAAAAAAGGGCGATCTCAAGCAGCAATACGACCAGGTACTCGAAGAATATCTGTCCCTAGACCACATGGAAGAATGCAGTCCCAATGAAATAGAATCCCTGGGTAAATACTGCTCATTCTATCTCCCTCACCATGCAGTCGTAAGGCCAGACAAGAAGACAACAAAAGTCAGAGTTGTATTCAACGCCTCTAAAAAGTCGGGTTCCGGTCACTCCCTCAACGATGTTTTATGTACCGGACCAACCCTCCAACCCGATCCCCGACTTATGTTGCTGAAATGGCGAACATATAAATATGTGTTTAATGGCGACGTCGAGAAAATGTACCGCTAAATTCTCTTGCACCCCGACGACCGAGACTACCAACGGATAATATTCCGAACCCCGAACACAGTCCAATCAAGGACTACAAGTTGAAAACGGTCACCTTCGGGGTTAACTGCGCGCCTTTCCTGGCTATTCGCACTATACACGAGATGTCGAAAGACATAGCCGATTCCCATCCACGCGCAGCCCCAATACAAAAATCCGAGACGTATGTTGATGATATTTTATCTGGCAGTCATGATCTCCAATCAGCCGAGCAATCCCTAACAGAGACTATAGACGCTCTCAATTCAGCCGGCTTTCCCCTAAAAAAGATCACGGCAAACCATCCCGACATCCTCCAAAAAATATCAAAAACTGATCTGCTGGAAACAAACTTTCTCGAGTTCGAAAATACTAGCACCGCCAAGACCCTGGGCATCCAGTGGAACGCCCTAACGGATACATTCTCGTATACCGTCGACTCAAATCCGGCATCCACTGCAGCCACGAAGCGGCAAATCCTCTCCTCCATTGCGAAACTTTTCGATCCCGCAGGGTGGCTGACGCCCATAATGATCCAAGCGAAGATGCTCATGCAAGGATTGTGGTTAGACGGGACCGAATGGGACGAGAAGGTCAAACCCATCCGTCTAGCCAAATGGGCGCAGTTCTCTCAAAATCTTCCCTCTATCTCAGCCATCCATATACCCCGATGGATGAATTTTAGGCCCGATCAACATGTTGAGCTCCACGGATTCTGCGAAGCCTCAGAAAAGGCTTATTGCGCAACCCTGTACCTAAGAAGTACCGTCGGTACTCAGGTCCACTCTCACCTTATAGTGTCCAAAGGCAAAGTGGCTCCTCTCAAAACTATTAGTTTGCCACGCCTGGAGCTATGCGGAGCGCTCTTATTAGCAAAATTAGTCGCAGTAGTCCAACCCCATCTCGGCCTAAGTCAAAAAAAATTAATCATGTGGTCCGATTCGGAAATCGTGCTAGCCTGGCTGGAAAAGCCACCCCACTCGTGGAAAACATACGTCTCCAACCGAACAGCGCAGATTAGACCTCGTTGGAAATGTCCCTTGGCGACATGTGCGAAGCAAAGACAACCCCGCGGATCTTGGAACCAGAGGATGCAGCCCCGACGATCTCGCGAACTCATCGCTATGGTGGAATGGTCCAGAGTGGCTTTCCCGACCCCCCGAGGACTGGCCAACACCAACGGCCAGAAATATTGTACCCCCCGAACTTCGCCGAGTCGAAGCACTGCATGCAGCGTAAGAATCAAAAGACTTCTTAGCACGGTTATCCTCCTATCCCGGCGCCTTACGCGTAACAGCGTACGTGTTGAAATTTATAACTCGGCTTAGAAATGCTGTAGGAGGCACTCGTACCCCTAACGATTCCGGCCTCTCTTACGCCGACGTCATGCGCGCGAAAATCCGTCTGCTGAGCTTGACTCAGTCGAGATTCTTCGCTTCCGAAAGAGCTTCCCTCGAAAATTCCAAACCAATCGGAAAGCGACTTCCCCTACTGGCACTTGACCCCTTCCTGGACACAAAGGGGATTCTCCGTGCGAACGGACGATTAGTAAACGCCGAAATGACCTACAATGAGTGTCATCCTATCATTCTCCCCGAAAAGGCTCGATTTACTTCCCTCTATATAAGGTTTCTACACGAGAGCTTCCTCCATGCGGACCTCCGCCTCCTGCAACAAGCTATGAGGCAGGAATTCTATACCCCTCTACTCAAACCTCAGCTGAAAAAATGTATTTTCCAATGTAAAGTCTGCACCATCCATAAGCGACAAACGCAATCCCAAATAATGGCAGCTTTACCCCCCGAACGATGCACTTTCGCGCCCCCCCCCCCCCCCCCCCCCCCTTCTCTACTACTGGCGTAGACTTCGCCGGTCCGTTCCAAATAAAAGCTTCGATGCTCGGATCTCCAACACTCGTAAAAGGCTATGTGGCCGTTTTCGTTTGCTTCAACACCAAGGCGATCCATTTGGAATTGTGTTCGGATCTCACCAGTAAGTTGAAATACTATGAGTATCAGTTTGGTACAGCAATAGGGTCGAAGAAGACTTGAAAATACATTCGGGATATTGGCATCGGTAGCAAATGTAACGATATCTTTGAAAATGTAGACGTAAGGATCGCTACCTGTCAAAAACTACCACCTTTTGTATCAATCAAAAAAAAAGGAATTGTCATCTGAAAAAATCCAAACCAACATCTTGTGCTTTCGATTTAATATAATTTTGTAAATTTGTTGAATTTCATTTTCTCTAATGCAGCAGTCTTCTCTGTAAAAC